>NC_083775.1:3051664-3099164 GCF_963514075.1 Conger conger | reverse complement strand
CTGTGACAATCCCTGAGAAAGGATTCACAACTGTAGCTGAAATGTGCCTGAAGGAATATCATCACATGTATTTTCATACAGAAATCACAAATGGGTACTTGTAAGAAAGTAAATAAAATTAAATAAATACCATCCATCCATCCATCCATCCATTATCTGAACCCGCTTACCCTGAACAGGGTTGCAGGGGGGCTGGAGCCTATCCCAGCATACATTGGGCGAAAGGCAGGAATACACCCTGGACAGGTCGCCAGTCTATCGCAGGGCACACACACCATTCACTCACACACTCATACCTACAGGCAATTTAGACTCTCCAATCAGCCTAACCTGCATGTCTTTGGACTGTGGGAGGAAACCGGAGTACCCGGAGGAAACCCACACAGACACGGGGAGGACATGCAAACTCCGCACAGAGAGGCCCCGGCCGACGGGGATTCGAACCCAGGACCTCCTTGCTGTGAGGCTGCAGTGCTACCCACTGCACCATCCGTGCCGCCCTAAATAAATACCAAAGCAAAATAAAAAAATCTAGGAGGAGTGGCACGTTGGACCATATACCAACAAACTGGATTCTGGGTCCTGTGTGCTGTACAGTTAATACTATGAGTGAGACACCTAACTGCTCCTGACAAGCTTTGTGTGAATGGATGAATGAGAGGTATCAATTGTAAAGCCCTATATGAATGGGGTCCATTAACCATTTACCAATATATTCTACTGAGGCGGTCTGTGTAAACAGCTCAGCTCATAAAGACTGATGGCCAACTGTGTTTGGAAGAGGAAACTTTGTTCAACTAATATCACTGCTAAACTGCTTTACCATTCAAGGAGAGAGGGAGATGGAGAAAGAAAAACATTGTCAGAAACCGATGACATACAATTACGTCTACACAATCCCTGCTCCACAAGCTTCCGCAAGTGCACCGGTTTATGAATAAAAGACAATTTATTGCACACTGTATCCGTTATGTACTGCAGAAATGCCTATGATAGCTGTGAAATTGTGTCTGGATTGAATTTTAAGAGGAACATTCCTGGGTTGAACTTTTTTATCAACCTAGCACACAAATGCTGAAATGTTCTTGAGTTGCCACAGTCATTTGTCATTTTAACAAGTAAATGTGAACATTATGGCGCATCGAAAAGGTCCCAGACATGTACCGTAGCCACAAGGCTGCAGGCAAGTTTGTGATGATGAATCTGTGTGTGATGGTCAAATGCTGGTTCAGCCAGCTCCTGACCTTTGCGATTATTTTTCCAATTCTAAATTAGGTAACCCTATTAGAGAGCTGGGCTGTAACTTTTAGAAAAACAGCTGAAGCTACTGTAGGTTTTGAAACAGCTCAGACCAGCTCCCAGCTCAACATGGTTAGATCAGCACAAGCTACCAGCACTAGCTGGTTGACCAGCTCATACCCAGCTAGACCAGTTTATGACCAGCTTGACCAGCTGAACTTTCAAGCCGGCATAGCTGGATTATACAGCAGAGTGAAGAACAGCCCTTGGGCAAGGCATTCAACCTGAAGAGCTTTAACACATATCCAGCTGTATGCACACGTAAGCAGATCTGGGTCAAATAGTTTTCTGTGCTCGGCTGATCTTGCCTGGTGCAACCAAGAGGACCAGAAGGTGGGGTGTGCATTTTTAGAGAGTTGTTTCATTGGTTCCAAAGCTACAGAAGAGTTCAGCTGAGTGTTAAGAAAAGTAATCCAAAATGACGACGTATCTGACCCAGGTCTGAGCTTAACGGACGATATCGAATGTCATGCGGAGCGGTTATGTCTTTGCTGCCGGGAGAGTCTTGCCTTCAGAGTCATCTCTCCCACGAAGATGGCGGTGAATATGTAGTTGGAGATCGTGAGGAAGACGCGTTCCTGCGAAGGGAGAGACAGTGTCGCGTGAGTTTGCCGAGCCTCCCACCTTTCCCAGACAGCAGACCAGACCGCACTCTCGCCATGGAGACGCGCCATCAAACCACTCCTCGTTTGGCACTCCGAATTTGAGGGACTCATTTTTTTGTGTGAGGAATATTATTTTATTTTGCTTCTAAAGCAGCATTTTTTTCATGAATATCAATGAAGCCGCCCCTCTGATATTAGACGAGTTTGGCTTCATTTAGCAGCTGCTCTTATCCGCAGAGAGTTACAGTGAAGGAGACAATAAGCACATCCACCTGATTACAATGGGCTCTGGTGCCGGAGCTGGCTAACACCGCCAGAACAGCGAGGGAGGATGCACCATCACATAAACAACAGCACCAGCTACTGTAGCTCTGCTAAGATCCAAACTACAGATTCTAAATACATCCAGATCACACCAATGATATCACAACACTTTGGATGTGACTGAGGCGTGTGACAGTATATACATAAAAATAAATTGTATCTTTACCCTGCAGAAAATTCAATTTTAAACCAGTTTAAGATGGTCAGGCTGATTTAAGCTGTTTTTTTATATACACTCTTACCGCCCTGTATAGGTAGCCAGCTTCTCTACCAGCCTAACTAGCTTTGTCCAACTGGAGAACAGCTATGACCAGCTAGAATTATCAAACAAATAACTGCTTAAACCATCTTAAACCAGTTAAACCAGCTAAAACCAGCTTAGATTCCCAGTTGGTCTTAGCTTTCAGCAGGGTGTAGTTGTTGTTAGTATTATTATTAAAAACCATAAAACATTGAACCGTAGACCCACCATAACGTTATTAGTCAGAGCTGTAATGCTAGGGAGTGCGGTATGGTGTGTAACTGGTGAGTAAACTGGATGGTGTGACAGGTGAGTAAACTGGATGGTGTGACAGGTGAGTAAACTGGATGGCGTAACTGGTGTGTAAACTGGATGGTGGAACAGGAGAGTATACTGGTCTGTGTAACAGGATAGTGAACTGGATGGTGTAACAGGAGAGTATACTGGTCTGTGTAACAGGATAGTGAACTGGATGGTGTAACAGGAGAGTAAACTGGATGGTGGAACAGGAGAGTATACTGGTCTGTGTAACAGGATAGTGAACTGGATGGAGTAACAGGAGAATATACTGGTCTGTGTAACAGGAAAGTGAACTGGATGGTGTAACAGGAGAGTAAACTAGATGAGGTGTAACAGGAGAGTAAACAGCATGAGGTGTAACAGGTGTGTAAACTGGTTGGTGTAACAGGAGAGTAAACTGCATGAGGTGTAACAGGAGAGTAAACTGCATGAGGTGTAACAGGAGAGTGAACTGCATGAGGTGTAACAGGAGAGTGAACTGGTCAGTGAAACAGGAGAGTAAACTGGATTGTGTAACAGGTGTGTAACTGGATGGTGTAACAGGTGTGTAAACTAGTTGGTGTAACAGGAGAGTAAACTGCATGAGGTGTAACAGGTGTGTAAACTGGTCAGTGTAACAGGAGAGTAAACTGCATGAGGTGTAACAGGAGAGTACACTGGTCGGTGTAACAGGAGAGTAAACTGCATGAGGTGTAACAGGAGAGTAAACTGCAGGAGGTGTAACAGGAGAGTAAACTGCATGAGGTGTAACAGGAGAGTAAACTGCATGAGGTGTAACAGGAGAGTAAACTGGTCAGTGTAACAGGAGAGTAAACTCCATGAGGCGTAACAGGAGAGTAAACTGCATGAGGTATAACAGGAGAGTAAACTGCATGAGGTGTAACAGGAGAGTAAACTGCATGAGGTGTAACAGGAGAGTAAACTGCATGAGGTGTAACAGGAGAGTAAACTGGTCAGTGTAACAGGAGAGTAAACTGCATGAGGTATAACAGGAGAGTAAACTGCATGAGTTGTAACAGGAGAGTAAACTGCATGAGGTGTAACAGGAGAGTAAACTGCATGAGGTGTAACAGGAGAGTAAACTGGTCAGTATAACAGGAGAGTAAACTACATGAGGCGTAACAGGAGAGTAAACTGGTCAGTGTAACAGGAGAGTAAACTGCATGAGGTGTAACAGGAGAGTAAACTGCATGAGGCGCTGTAGTGGCAGGCTGAGCCCCTGTTGCCGGGCGGATGGGCCTGACTCACCAGGCTGCCCTGGTGGATCTTGGGCCGCTCCAGAGCCACGGTGATGCAGTTTGAGAAGATGAAAGCCAGCACCACGTAGTCAAACAGCTTGTGAGCGATGATGGACTGACAGAGCAGCCTGAACCTGAGAGAGGGAGAGAGGGAGGGAGGGAGAGGGAGAGATAGAGAGAGGGAGGGAGTGGGGGGAGAGAGAGGGAGAGAGGGGGAGAGAGGGAGTGGGGGGAGAGAGAGGGAGAGAAAGGGGAAGAGGGCGAGGGAGAAAGGGAAGAAAGAGAAAGAAAGAGAAGGAGAGAGACAGGGAGAGAGAGTGAGAGGGAGGAGGGAGAGAGGGAGGGTGAGACTCCATTCTGTTCAAGCTAATCCCAAGAGTTGTAACTTCACAGGGAAGCAGAAGGTTTGGCACGCTCAGATGGGGAATTGGACTGCACACACACACACACACACACACACACACATATACAGACTGCTAAAAACAAACACACACACACACACACACATACAGACACACTGCTAAAAACACACAGACCTCTCTCTCACACACACATGCGCACACACACACACACACACACACACACACACACACACACACACACACACACAGTCATCCTCCTACCACAATGTCAAAGCATCTGACAGACAGTAGGATTTGTGTCAGGCAGTTTAAGACATGCAGCAATATCCTTCCATAGTCAGTCAGGGGTCAGGGAACGGCATTACGATATGAACTAGCAGCCAACTTCACTGCGTGAACAGCATTAAAAAAACACTACACTGATCAATAACCCCGTTCCCCCCCAAAACATTTCAGATTGCAGAGATCTCATTCCGGCCAGGAGTCCCCGCCCACTGATAAACAGGCAGACAGTACCACTCCCGCTTTCTGGAGATGATCAATGCCCTAATGAAGACGCTCTCTAGACTGTCCCTGCGATCGATCTGTCAGGCAGCCAGGCTCTCCACTGGCCCAGCCGGGGCTCCCGATGAGCCAGCCCGGCCGGTGAAGCCAGCTCCCCGCTCCCCGCTCCCCGCTCCCCACTCCCCGCTCCCAGCTCCCAGCTCCCCGCTCCCCGCTCCCCGCTCCCCGCTCCCAGCTCCCCGCTCCCCGCTCCCCGCTCCCCACTCCCTGCTCCCAGCTCCCCGCTCCCTCCACAGTGCTTCAGACCAGCCGTACCTGTCTGAGAGGTGCTGACAGGGAGGTGTTGTGATAGAGAGGCTGAGCTTTGCCCACGAGGCTCTTGGTTTTGGCTCTGCATTCAGACAGGGACAGAAGGACGGGGCGCAGGTGTGGGGGTAGGGTGTGGGGAGGGGGTGGTGGACTCACCTGTTCTGGGGGGAGAAGAGGTAGACGGGCCTGGCCCTGCTGGCTCCATGTTCAGACAGAGACAGAAGGACGGGGCGCAGGTGTGGGGGGAGTGAGGGGGTGTAGGACTCACCTGTTCTGGGGAGAGGAAAGGTAGACAGGCCTGGCCCTGCTGGCTCCATGTTCAGACAGGGACAGAAGGATGGGGTGCAGGTGAGGGGGGAGTGAGGGGGTGCAGGACTCACCTGTTCTGGGGGGAGAAGAGGTAGACGGACCAGGCCCTGCTGGTTTCGGCTCTGCGTTCAGACAGAGACAGGAGGACCGGGCGCAGGTGAGGGGGGAGGGTATGGGGAGGGCAGGACTCACCTGTTCTGGGGGGAGAAGAGGTAGACGGGCCTGGCCTCTGCGTTCAGACAGAGACAGGAGGACCGGGCGCAGGTGAGGGGGGAGGGTATGGGGAGGGCAGGACTCACCTGTTCTGGGGGGAGAAGAGGTAGACGGACCAGGCCCTGCTGGCTCTGCGTTCAGACAGAGACAGAAGGACGGGGCGCAGGTGTGGGGGGAGGGTATGGGGAGGGCAGGACTCACCTGTTCTGGGGGGAGAAGAGGTAGACGGGCCTGGCCCTGCTGGCTCCATGTTCAGACAGAGACAGAAGGACGGGGCGCAGGTGTGGGGGGAGTGAGGGGGTGTAGGACTCACCTGTTCTGGGGAGAGGAAAGGTAGACAGGCCTGGCCCTGCTGGCTCCATGTTCAGACAGGGACAGAAGGATGGGGTGCAGGTGAGGGGGGAGTGAGGGGGTGCAGGACTCACCTGTTCTGGGGGGAGAAGAGGTAGACGGACCAGGCCCTGCTGGTTTCGGCTCTGCGTTCAGACAGAGACAGGAGGACCGGGCGCAGGTGAGGGGGGAGGGTATGGGGAGGGCAGGACTCACCTGTTCTGGGGGGAGAAGAGGTAGACGGGCCTGGCCTCTGCGTTCAGACAGAGACAGGAGGACCGGGCGCAGGTGAGGGGGGAGGGTATGGGGAGGGCAGGACTCACCTGTTCTGGGGGGAGAAGAGGTAGACGGACCAGGCCCTGCTGGCTCTGCGTTCAGACAGAGACAGAAGGACGGGGCGCAGGTGTGGGGGGAGGGTATGGGGAGGGCAGGACTCACCTGTTCTGGGGGGAGAAGAGGTAGACGGACCAGTCCCCCCGAGCCTCACACCACTCGGGCCGGTACACCTCCATCATCTTCTGCACCCTGAAGCAGAGGCTCTGGGAAGGGGCAGGCAGGGAGACTCGTCAGTGTGTTGTGCAGGTACATCATGTGCAGGCACCCCCGGACACCAGCGTGTCAACGCCAAGGCTTAATCAGCCGATCATGTGGCAGTGACTACACGCTTAAAAGCATGCAGACACGCCTGTAATTATGTGGCCATCATGTGTATTAAAACTCATCACCGGTTCATTACTTTGCTGACGAATCACTGTTTCTCCCATTTATCCTCGTAGATAGTTCAGTCGACCATTTTATCTAATATTACAAAGATAATGATTTGATCTTGAGAGGTTAAAAACAGGAACGCTGCCCAAATCTAGATGAAGCAAAGCTAGTTTCTCAGTCCCCTTTGTGGTTGGCATTGACAGAACTTAATAAAACATCCCTCGACAACCTCGATAAGAAAGAGAGCCAGTTCACTGCAAACACAGATTACACAACTATATCTTCAATAACCTTTGGAAATCACTGATTGCAGGTATATCGGCTTGTGGTACTCTATAGCAAAAACATATTAAAAAGTAAATACAGTATATATGGCAACAACAAAGTTAAAAGACCAAACCTTTACCTAATTCACTGCAGGTAAAATGAAAGTGACAATGTATGGTTCATTAACTACAGATAAAATGGAAGAGCAAATCTATGGTCACCTCGTAGGAACCGGTAAAATGGACCATCGTGAAAATCTATGGACGCCTCATTAACAGCAGGAAAAATGGTGGAGCAAATCATGCTGTTTATCATAAGAAACAAAACTAATAAGATCTCACTCAGGGCACGATGAAACCAAACCCCTTCATTTTACACCTTAAAAAGTGAGCTATTAATGGATTAAGGGAAAATATGTGCACTTTAAGGCTTTTTAAGTGGGGGGATTTGTCCTTTAACAACTTTACATAAATAATTTTTACATAAATCTAATTAATGTTAAGGGGTAAAGTATACATAATACCTTAATTAAAACATAGCAGGGTTTTTCCATAATTGAGACTAAATGTTAAATGGTTGGCATTTATATAGCCCCTGTATCTAATGCGCAGTATAATTGATTCACCCATTCACACAAACACTCACACACCAACGGCATTTGGCTGCCATGCAAGGCGCCGACCAGCTCGTCAAGAGTTAGTTAGTTAGGTGTCTTGCTCAGGGACACTTCAACACACCCACCAGGGCGGAATCGAACCGGCAACCCTCCGACTGCCAGACGACTGCTCTTACCGCCTGAGCCAATGTCGCAAAAATAAGGAGTATTATTTTTTATTTTTTATTTTTATTTTTTCTAATAAATTTGGTAGCCAATTGTACCTCGTCTGATTCAATTAGTATTAGATGCACCGCCCGTACCCCATCCCTCGGCGGCCCGAAGGAGAATGACACGCCTTCTTCAAGCCGTCTCGTCTCGTGCCCGTTGCCGTGATTCCGAGGCACCCGACGTGCTTATTGTACGGCGATCTACTAACCCTGCCAGGTCCCTCCCCCTGGAGCAGCGAGCCAATTATGCTGCTCCACGTGAGCTGGCCAAACTTGGCTTTTGGCAGGACCGAGAATCGAACCCCGGTCCCCGGTGTGCAACTGCAGGGTATTATTTTTAAGGGTATTGCACGCTTTCAGGGGCAAATGAAGTGGGGAATTAGGCGCATTGGGGGCTGGGACTCACATAGTCCACCTCCTCCTCCAGGTCCTCGCGCTCCTTGCGGGTGTTGAGCTGGGGGAAGACCTCCCCCAGGAGGGACGGCTGGGGCGTGTGGGTCTTCCCGTTGCAGTCCTGGTGCTCGCCCGCCCCGCCCAGGCTCTTCTTGCGGGGCAGAGCATGCGGGGGGGGCCCCGGGACCTGCAGCAGCTCGGGGAGCTCCAGGGAGAGGGCCCGGCGGTCCCGGCGGGGGGCGAAGTGCCGGGGCAGCAGCGGGGGCGGGGGCAGGGGCAGGGGCAGGGGCAGGGGCAGCGGGGGAGGTGAGAGGAGTGACTCGTGCTCGCCCGGGTTCGAGTGCGTGCTACGGGCCCTCAGGCTGCCCCCCCCCACCCCGGTGCCCAGGCCCCGGGGCGCTCTGCTCAGGCTGTTCCAGCTGGACCTCCGGCTCCACTCCGTCTGGATGGGAGGGCGCCCCCAGCCCTGGTACACGGAACTGCGCCCGGGGCACTGAAACACGAGACGGCACATCTGCTGACGGTTTCAGGGTTGTTACAATACATTACATTACATTACATTACATTACAGTAATGGCATTTGGCAGACGCTCCTATCCAGACCGACATACAACAAAGAGCAAAGTGAAAACCCATAACCAGGAACAAGTGCACTGAAAGACCCTGGAGGGGAGTATAATTTAAATGGCAGTATAAGGATATAAGGACTAGGGCCTATTCGATTGTCAACTTTCTTATTTTTTATGATGAGATGACGTATCTGTCGATGAGTTCAGGGTTGTTCTGTATGCATAGTTAAGAATGTATGTAACGTTGATAAACAAAACGTGTGTCATCCTGTAAGAACGAGAGGCACTGAAACAGGAGAGGACACATCTGCTGATGAGTTCAGGGTTGTTCCATTATATTACATTACATTACAGGCATTTAGCAGACGCTCTTATTCAGAGCGACAAACAATGAAGTGCAAATCGAACACAGGGACAAGTGCGATGAGGACCTTAGAGGAAAGCACGGTTTCCGAGTCCTAGCGTGACCATACAGATACAATTTGAACCCTTGAATAATACATCAACTAATCAACGAGCATACCACGGTAGGCAGCTAGAATACCCAGAGTACAACAATAACTATACATAAGTGCTATTATAATCTATGGCATACACAAGGCTAACCATGGTGGTGAGGTAGGGAGGGAAAAGTGCAGCCTGAAGAGATGAGTCTTCAGTCTGCATTTGAAAGTGGTCAGAGACTCTGCTGTTCTGACATCCACAGGAAAGTCGTTCCACCACCGTGGGGCCAGAACAGACAGCAGTCGTGACCGAGAAGTGCAGGTGCGGCGAGGGAGTGGCTCTGTATGCATAGTTAAGAATGTACGTAATGTAGATAAACAAAACCTGTGTCATCCTGTAAGAAAGAGATCGGCCCTCACAGATAAGATGGACATGTGGATCAAGGCCGAGTGTGTTTAAGCCAGGCCATACGATCAGTGTGTGGAAGGCTGTACTGCAGACTCGTTTTTTTTTACATTACATTACATTAATGGCATTTGGCAGACGCTCTTATCCAGAGCGACGTACAGCTGATTAGACGAAGCAGGCGACAATCCTCCCCTGGAGCAATGCAGGGTTAAGGGCCTTGCTCAAGGGCGGATCTTACTGTGGAGACACCGGGGATCGAACCACCGACCCTGTGTGTCCCAGTCATTTACCTTAACCACTACGCTACAGGCCGCCCCGTGTTTCAGTATTCTTCCCGCTGGACCGGCGTGACATTAAATAAACTTTTACTTCTCTCTGGTAAAGTGTTTGCAGACTTCCTGCATTGTCCCGACTGCGATTCCACCGAGAGAAGCCGGGGTCCCAAGGCTGTGAACGAGTCCTAGACCCCGTATCAAGTTTGAAGAAAGAAGGAGCTCTAATTAAGCCTTTAATATGCACGCCCGTGACTACAGGACGTGTTAATTCTTAAGGATTCTATTAAAAGAACACGGCGTCAAAGAGGCTTACTGCTGTCACAGTGTGACACCACATTAATTCCTTAATTTATTAAACGTATTTTACAACTGAGACTTGAAACTGAAACTATGACAACTAGCAGGGCTACGGCGTGACGGTGGCTAGCTTGGAAAGGCAGATTTCACGGTGACAACGACATCGAGACAACGACGACACAGCAGCTTTCTGAAGCCCCGGGTCTCTCCGGAACCTGCACAATGCCGGTCATCCAAGAAGACTGCAGCAGCCATTAAACTAGTGTATCTGCAGAAAATATCCTCTTTCCCGGTTATCCTGGAGAAAAATTTACTGCTGTCCAAGTGGAGTTGGGAATCTAAGAGCCTAAAAGATTCCTGTGGTTCCCGCCCACCACGTGCCCCTTTAACTTTTGTTAGTTAGATAACTTTATAGATGCCCGCTAGCAAGGTAGCTATGGCGAAGGCTACCAATGCAGCAAGCAATATTGTGAATCACAGCATGCAGCTAATGTTAGCTAGCTAGGTGGACACACTTGCAAACCAAGGCAGATAAAGTGAAGGCTAAAATATGAGCAAGGGAGTGAGCAGTTCTGAATTTACAGTAGGCCATTAACGTTAGCTAGCTTTCTTGGGGGCCAGACTCACCTCCATGTGAGTTCTCAAACTACCGAATCACAACACACCTTGGTCCTCCTTTCACCGACTTTTACAAAACATATTTACCGATGATCCCCATTTCATTGCTGCGGGCTGCCTTGTTCAGTACCTGATTCTATGCACTTCTGTATCCTTTTATAATACAGTAAATGTATTGTTGTTATGCACTCAGGGTTTTAAGCAATGTTTGTGTGTTGGGATTGACGCGTGCCTTCTAGGCCGGGTCAGTGCGTTGTAAACGAGAATCTGTTCTCAGCCACTTTTACCAGGTTAAACAAAGGTGAAGTAAAGTAAATAAAGAGACTCACCATAGCCCGCTGCTCCACGCTAGCACCCAGAGAGATCACACTGCTCTTCCTCGGCTCCAGAGCCAGGGCCAGCCGTTCCCCTGGATACCCCTTAGTGTTGGAGGCCGGGGGTATGTCCAGGTGGCCGTTCGGGGTCAGGGTGCAGATCTTTGGATCTGACAGACAGGGGGGGGGGGGAAGAGTTACTCTCCGTCCAGATGAAACGGAATCCATTTTGTTTTCCGTGGGCCGGAATGTGAAAATTTGGATTTTGAGTTTGATTGCAATTTGATCCACTGTGTTTACTCAAACTACTGTTTGTACATGTGCACTATTTGCTTTTGTTGGAGAGCACCGTATGTCATGTCATGTGGGAAATCGTTTTACAAACAAGCGTGGAAAGCTGTTAGATGCTAAAATATGCACACTTCTACCTAACATTTCAATAGTATGGGTTAACGGAATCAGTACGGAAAATGGCAAATGGCTGGCATTTATCGAAAACACAAATCGAAAGCTCCAGGATAACACGAAAAAACACTGAAAATATGCACAAGGGCCTTTAGGACAGCCGTCTCGAGCAGCGATCGGGGGAAACGTGGACCTGAGTACGGAGCTCTACCTGAGAGGGTCAGCGGGTCTCTCTGCTTCTCGCTCTCCTCAAAGTTTATCGAGGACCTGTCATCGTCGGAGTAAGATCGATTGGCGTCCCCCTGTCGCAGGTACGGGGCGAGGGAGAGAGGAACGGGAAATGAGACGGAAGACTCCTCACGGAGAACGAGGTCACGGTGAGTCATCAGAAAAAGAAAATGACTTCAGACCGAGGTCACCACAGATGCAACTATCATCTAAAGTAAATGCCGGAATTTAATTTGACTGCATATGCAGAACCCGTTGAGACCTAGGGTGATTTTGATGTTTTTTCATTGTTTTACAGATCAAACCAGTTTACCTAATAGAGAACCCCTCACACAACCTCTTGTTCATTCACAAGACCTGTCCCTATCAGACAATATCAAGCATATGTCATGACATGATTTAATTTAATTTAATTGGTGAGTCCGATTATGTGCAAAATAAATAATTTTCACTTGATACTAAATATGTTTACTTGAGTATAGGAATCAAAAAGTTCAAGTATATCATCATATCATCCTACATTACAAGAATAGGTTGTATGGAGTAACCATATCATCAAGCCATGTCAATAGGATATGACCTTGCTTCATAATATATAGATACATCAGCAGAGTGCCTGGCATAAATATGTTGAAATAGAACTGAAAGGGTCAAAAATAAAATAGTTTTCTTTTTTTGATGATACAGCTTTCAATGTCGCTCAATTCAACATATTTCAGAGTCGCAAATCTCCCCTGCATTTCCTGACCTTGACTGAGAGAAAAAAGGGAAGTTCAGCCCAGTCCACATCAAACAGCCGACTGGAGACAAGATGAAACGAGATGGCGCGGTTTGAGAACGCTTTTTGAAGTCTTAGTCCAGTTATAGAATGTCTGCTCTTGTCGGCTAGCGTTTCCGAAACTGACCAAGTCAAGTCTCGTCTCAAGTTGGCTGTTTGTTGGCTTTAGAACATACGGCAACGTAAATAGATGACACATATTATTTGAACCAATCATCAAGCACTTCACTAGAAGAACAGCCAGTAGTGTCAGACACTATTTAAGAAGCTAGATTATATTAGCTAGCTAATGTTATGTTGCTCAACAAACACGGTACCAAACAATAAACATAGACAATACATGTTAATGTTACCTAGCTATAGTGTGGATGTCCTAATTTTTACTCAGACATTCTGAAATTTTAATATGGACTTTCTGAGCTTTCTCCTGTCTTGTCTCCTCTTCGTGTCAAGTCGACTGTTTGATGTAGACGGGGCTTTATGCAGCAGGTAGAGGAGAAAGCTTGCGGCTGGGATTACGGCTGAGGTACAGAGCGAGTTTCTCTGGAGCGGAGACCTGTGGTCAGGCAGCTCACCTCCGCCTGGAAGCCTTCCACCAAGATGGCCACCAGCAGGTTGAACAGGACGTAGTTTCCGAAGGTCATGAGGGCCACGAAGTACAGAGCAGCCAGGGGGGAGGTGGAGGCCATGCCGTTATACAGAACCACGTTCCAGTCCTCCTGGGTTAGTATCTACACACACACACACACACACACACATACACTGTTATACAGAACCACGTTCCAGTCCTCCTGGGTTAGTATCTACACACACACACACACACACACCGTTATACAGAACCACGTTCCAGTCCTCCTGGGTTAGTATCTACACACACACACACACACACACACACCATTATACAGAACCACGTTCCAGTCCTCCTGAGTTAGTATCTATGCACACACAAACACACACACACACACACATACACTGTTATACAGAACCATGTTCCAGTCCTCCTGAGTTAGTATCTACACACACACACACACACACCGTTATACAGAACCACATCCCAGTTTTCCTGAGTTATAATACACACACACGCACACACGCACACACACACACACACACGCACACACACACACACACACACACACACACACGCACACATGCAGACACACACACCTGAAACACAGTGACGATGGCCCACAGCAGGGAGTCGAAGTTCTTTCTGTCGGGGACAGTGTCTCCAGCCTCCGTCTTCAGGCTGAACTTACAGCCGAAGATGTGCATTCCCAGGATACTGTGTCCACAGAGAGAGAGAGATTTTATTTAACACAATAATTTATTTCCTTTATCTAAGTTACTTTTTTTTTTAATTTTATGCATTGGCAATGCTCAGTTATGACAATAAAACACTGAGAGAGAGAGAGACAGCGATAGAGAGAGAGAGAGAGAGAGAGACAGGGATAGAGAGAGAGAGAGAGAGAGAGAGAGATAAGGATAGAGAGAGAGCAAGAGAGAGCAAGAGAGACAGGGATAGAAATATAGAAGGATGAAGGGCGGAACAGGAGGTGAAGGAAATAATTACAATAATAAGCGTCTAGAAGAGGCCTAATTCATCTAAATTTACAATTCATCGAGTGAAACTGACCATGGGCAATGGACACTGAAAATATCTCTGCACAGAGAGTACAGTAATGAAAGACTCGCAGCCAAGAAACTGGTGGTTTGGAGAGGAATGGAGCACT
This sequence comes from Conger conger, assembly GCF_963514075.1. NCBI lineage: Eukaryota > Metazoa > Chordata > Actinopteri > Anguilliformes > Congridae > Conger > Conger conger. Next base: position 3,084,868 of record NC_083775.1, on the reverse strand, counting down.
CAGAACACGTCCCTTTAAGGGCACATAAACCTCAGCTGCATCTCAGCTCAAGGACGCGACCTCTGTCCGTAGAGAGAGGAGTTTAAGTCACTCAGGGTGTGTGTGAGGTATGAAGACAAATACCGGGACTCTACCAGTGCTGCAGGCCCCACCCCGGATCCATCCATCTCAATGCGCTCAAACGCGCTAATTCAACTGCAGCTGCAGGAGCAGGCTACGAGCGCAGTGCATTCTGGGAGTCCGTGTGGTGACTGCAGGCTCTCCATCAGTCTGACTGATTGGGCAACACAGTCCGCTACGGATAAAGCGCATGATCTCAGGCCTGCTGTAGCACACTGTGCTCATCCACGCTCAGCATATACCAGGGGGGAAGCGAGGTCAGCGGGTTTAAAACAATGTTCCGCATTTAAATGAAGTTTGTAATTATCCCGTACGCGGCTCTGGGAGTTAGAGCACCATTCCTCATGGACCTGTCAGGGAATTAGCTGGGCCGGAACTACGTTTGCTGCTGTCTTTCGCCAAGTAATCAAGTTCCAACATGAAATGGAGCATCACTGATGATGGTTTGATCGATGCTTTCAGGCGATACTTCCAGGGCCTTCCAGATGTGCATTCAAGACACTGAACATTTGACACTGAACATTTGTGGCAAACAACGTTTGCAGGTACAACAGTCGGTACAGCTGTTGCACGATTTAAAATGAACATTACATTTAGTTTGCCACCAACGCCTTTTTAATACAAAGGGTCGCAACTTAGGTCTACCAATGCCAGCTAGTTGATTCGTTGCTGACCTGTGATTTATTTTTGAAGGTAAGAACAAATACTACGTTGATTGAAGTGCATTATAACAGCCAAATTGTTCTCTCCCCAGTTTCCCCATCAACTGGCTTTTCAAACTGTCAGCTAACATGAAAAAAGTTTGAACACTGCTGAATGTTGGCTAACGTTCTTGAACGGTACAGACAGAAGGTTTCCAGGTGGAAGGTCACAGCTACAGCCGCCCTGTCGGTGCCCTACGGTCCCCGGCGTCACCTGAAGATGAAGATGAAGAGCATCAGGAGCATGCAGAAGGTGGCCACGTTGTCCATGGTCTTCATCAGCACCACCAGCTGCCGGCGCAGGGCCGGCATGAAGCGCACCAGCTTGATCACGCGAAGCAGCCGGAACGTTCTGAGCACCGACAGCCCACCGTCAGACTGCCCGATGATCTCACACACACTGAGAGAGAGGGAGGGAGGGAGGGAGGGGAGGAGGGAGAGGGGAGAGAGGAGGGGGAGGGGAGGAGGGAGAGGAGGGGGGTGAGAGAGACAGAGAGGGGGGGAGGGAGAGAGAGAGAGAGGAGGGGGGTGAGAGAGAGAGGGGGGGAGGGAGAGGGGAGAGAAGGGGAGGGAGAGAGAGAGGGGGAGGGAGGAGGGAGAGGAGGGGGGTGAGAGAGATAGAGAAGGGGGGAGGGAGAGGGGGGTGAGAGAGACAGAGGGGGGGGAGGGGAGGAGGGAGAGGGGAGAGAGGAGGGGGGTGAGAGAGAGAGGGGGGGGGAGGAGGGAGAGTAGGGGGGTGAGAGAGAGAGGGGGAGGGAGGAGGGGGGTGAGAGAGACAGAGAGGGGGGGAGGGAGAGGGGGGAGAGAGACAGAGAGAGAGAGAGGAGGGAGAGAGAGAGAGAGAGGAGGGGAGTGAGAGAGAGAGGGGGGGAGGGAGAGGGGGGAGAGAGGGGGAGGGAGAACGAGGGGCAGAGTAAGGAGGGGGGAGATAGAGAGGGGGCGAGAGAGGGAGGGAAAGAGGGAGGGAGAGGGAGGGGGAGGGACAGAGAGAGGGAGGGAGGGAGGGAGGGATAGAGAGCGAGAGAGAAGGATAGCGAGAGAGGGGGGAAGGAGAGGAAAAGAAAAGAGAGAGAGAGACGGGACCCAAATACAAATTTACTGTAGGAGAAACCACACTGCAACACAATATGACACACAATGACACAGGAATAGTAATCAGTGCTTCAAGCAGGTTTGAGCTATAAATGGCCTATTACAGCATCAGAAGGTCACTCAACAAATCAAAGCCTGCAATTAAAATATCCCTTAAAATATTCAGTAGTATAACTCAACCCATTCTGAGATACACTCGAGAGAGAGAGAGAGAGAGAGAGAGAGAGAGAGAGATAGGATATACTTTATTGATTTATTATTAAGACTCAGGCACATAGAGACTGGTGTAATAAGATAAAATGTACTTTACTGAACCCCGTGGGGTAATGTGTCCTCTGCACTTGACCCGGGACCCGTTTTCCATGGCAATGGCACAATTGCGGTCAAACTACGGTTGCAGTCAATATTCTTTTCCCCACAGGAAAATGTAGTATTTTATTTCTTCATCTAATACCCCCCCATGGGGGGGGGGGAGTTATTGTGTTAAGCCACTAATGTAATGTAATGTAATGTAATGTTACGAGGGCAATACAGCAGTAGTTTGCGGACTAATCAGGGACAGATTGCGTCACTTACTGCAGTCTATGTAACCAGCATTCTCTCGTCACAATGTCCCAAAACCCTGTCCCCTGACCCCTGAACCCCCGACCCCCGACCCCCGACCCCCGACCCCCGACCCCGGGTCCCAGACCTGATGATGACGATGATGCCATCGAAGATGTTGTAGGGGTTGCGCAGGTAGCTGAAGAAGCCGAAGGCGGTGAGCTTCAGGATCATCTCCAGGGTGAACATGCTGGTGAACACGATGTTGCTGATCTCCAGGACATTGGTCAGCTCGTCTGGCTGAACGCAGAGAGAGAGGGAGAGAGAGAGGGAGGATGAGAGAAGGAGAGAGAGAGGGGAGGGAGAGGGAGAGAGAGAGGGGGGAAAGGGAGAGAGGGAGAAAGGGGGGAAGAGAGAGTGGGAGAGAGAGGGACGGAGAGAGAGAGAAAGCGTTAGCCATGGCTCAATGAGAGTGGGAGAGAGGGAGGAAAGAGAAAGAGTGAGGGGGGAGAGAGAGAGGTGGAAAGAGAGGGAGGATGAGAGAGGGAGAGAGATAAATTATCCAATGTACTTTATTCACTGTCCTTCATAATACATCATAGATGCTTTGTGATCTGGAATATCACATTGCTGCCAGTATTACAGGTATTTGGCAGGAGCGTGAGTATGTTGTATCTGATTTTGTATCCGGATAGTTTGATTATTTGCTTATTGTAATTTGTTGATGTTTTTGTAAATGTGCACAACCGATGTTTTGGCAAAACAAGTGCAGGGAGGGAAGGAGAGAGAGACAGTGGGAGAGAGAGAGAGAGAGAGAGAGAGAGAGAAACATGGAAAAACACAACACAACAAATAACACAATAAATAATACAAGAACAGTGGCAACACAACAGAAATATCCATAGAAACAGATGAAAACAGAAGAACTAGGAGGGGTGCCCAAATCCAGGCGCTTGTCTGTGACTCTAAGCGTAGTCGTAGTGGTCTTGCAGCGTGTGTCACTGTTTACACGATTTGTACATGCTTTAGTGATGCTCTGCAGGCTGTCCCGTTAATAAAACATCGCTGAATTATTGAACTGAGCTGAACAGAACAGAGAGCGCAAAAATGCACTGTTTAAAACACCATCCTGCTTTATGACTGAGGACACTTCCTCAGTCTCACTGGAACACTGTTTAAAACACAATAATAAGAGACACAGTCTCACTGAAACACTGTTTAAAACACAATAATAAGAGACACAGTCTCACTGAAACACTGTTTAAAACACAATAATAAGAGACACAGTCTCACTGAAACACTGTTTAAAACACAATAATAAGAGACACAGTCTCACTGAAACACTGTTTAAAACACAATAATAAGAGACACAGTCTCACTGAAACACTGTTTAAAACACAATAATAAGAGACACAGTCTCACTGAAACACTGTTTAAAACACAATAATAAGAGACACAGTCTCACTGAAACACTGTTTAAAACGCTATCATAAGAGACACAGTCTCACTGAAACACTGTTTAAAACGCTATCATAAGAGACACAGTCTCACTGAAACACTGTTTAAAACACAATAATAAGAGACACAGTCTCACTGAAACACTGTTTAAAACGCTATCATAAGAGACACAGTCTCACTGAAACACTGTTTAAAACGCTATCATAAGAGACACAGTCTCACTGAAACACTGTTTAAAACACAATAGTAAGAGACACAGTCTCACTGAAACACTGTTTAAAACGCTATCATAAGAGACACAGTCTCACTGAAACACTGTTTAAAACGCTATCATAAGAGACACAGTCTCACTGAAACACTGTTTAAAACGCTATCATAAGAGACAGTGTCATTGAAACACTGTTTAAAACACAATAATAAGAGACACAGTCTCACTGAAACACTGTTTAAAACGCTATCATAAGAGACACAGTCTCACTGAAACACTGTTTAAAACGCTATCATAAGAGACACAGTCTCACTGAAACACTGTTTAAAACGCTATCATAAGAGACACAGTCAGAAAAACAACATGAACTGATCCTGCTTTGTGACAGAGACTGAGACAGAGATACAGTCTGTGTCGGTCTTGGGGGGAGGTGGGGAGGTGGGGATGGCGACAGAGGCATGGAGCAGGGCCGGGGGGGGAGGTGGGGATGGAGACAGAGGCAGGGCCGGGGGTGGGGGGGTGGGGGATGGAGAGGACTTTGACTGAGCTGAGCTGGAGAGGACCGTGCTCGCTGAGAGACCGAGGGTTTGAACTGCGGAACAATAACAGCAGCGCAGGGAGAGAGAGCGGGGAGGCCATTTCAGCACAGCGAGGAGAGCGCTCTGCCCTCTCCTCCTCTCGTTCCTCCAGCCTTCCCTTTGTCTGGCGATCAGGCCTTTCCGTCTCTCGCCGGTCGATAGCCCTCCATCGACCCGCTTCCGAGCTAAATAAATAAATAGCGGGCCCCGGTTTGTGTCTGGAATCTTCCGGCAGCGTCGGGAGAGGTCGGCGGTAAAAAGCGGCGGGGTGTCGGCCCGTCCGTCAGGCGCGCCTAATGGCCGACTCGCGCGCGGACAAACACGCATCGAACCGCCGTCCGTCTGACCGACCGAGCGGCTTCGCCCCAACCTCCCGCCCTCTCCCGCCCCGCCCTGTCTGGGGCCGGGGGGGCACGGCAGAACCCCCTCTGAGGCTGCGGGTTCCATTCCTGGGTGGCTTAATGCCACTGTGACGTTACGTTAAAGGCATTTGGCATACGCTCTTATCCAGAGCGACATAGAGTTGATTAGGCTAAGCAGGAGACAATCCTCCCCTGGAGCAATGCAGGGTTAAGGGCCTTGCTCAAGGGCCCAACGGCTGTGCGGATCGTATTGTGGCTACACTGGGATTCGAACCACCGACCTTGCGGGTCCCAGTCATGTGCCTTAACCACTACGCTACTGGAAACCCTGGAGGAAAGTACAAACTCCTCGCATGATAGATACAACTTGAACCCTTGAAGGTTGGCAGCATGACATAATATGTATCATAAAAAGAATATTAATTTGTTCTGTAGCTGATGTTTTTATTCAAACTTACAGGGGGTGACTTACAGTTGATTAGACTAGGCAGGTACAATCCCTCCTGGACATGGGAGTTCAGGGCCTTGCTCAAGGGCCCAACAGCTGTGCGGATCTTATTGTGGCTACACCGGGGCTTGTACCACCAACCTTCTGGGTCCCAGTCATGCACCTCAGGCGTTAGACTACAGGCTGCCCCTGCACCCCGGCGTGAGGTGCTTATCTCTATAAACAGACTGTGGATTAGATTAGATCTTTGCAATTATATAAGGCTTTTCTCACACTCAAAGCGCTTTATAGTGACGAGGGGGAAACTCGCCTCAACCACCGCCGATGAGCAGCGCCCACCTGGGGGATCCACGGCCGCCATTTTGCACCGTGGCACAGAACAATGTAAAAAATGTAAAAAAAAGTCACGTCAACAGGGGAGCTCCTTGCTCCTCGTCAAAACTATAATGTTTATTACTCTCACGGACCCCTTTCTGTTTGGAAGAGTATCACAGCCAAAGCTCCCCTCCCCAGCAGAATAATACTCTCATTAGCCTGTGTATTGTTTTAAAGATGGGGTGCAACGGCAGCCATTTTGCGCCAGAACATTCATCAGCTGCGGTGGAGTGGGCAAAATATTTTTTTAAATTCTTTAAAAAAAAAATGTTTTATCCCATCCTGTGCCAGTCATGCTGGATAAGAGTGTCTGCAAAATGTGTGAAAGTGTAAGATGTAGAAGCGCATATTTTCATGAGTGACACTTCCCCTGACGTCGTGCTTCATCACTTTGCACTGTCACTCAGACTGTCAGAGCGAGGCTCTCTGAACGCGTCAACGTTGAGCCATCAAAGCTGTGGTTACGACCGCGAGAACGTAATTCATCTCATCCTCCTGCAACCGCACCCCCCATCCCCACCCCCCCGGGCTGGCCCAGCTGGGAGCCCCGGGTGCGAGCTTCACCTGTTTCCATGGAGCCCGTTTGTTTATTTTAAACAGGGCCGTCTGGCGGCCGAAACGGAAGCAAGACAGGAAGAGAAACCAGAGGGGGCGGAACGCACGCGGACGGTGGGAGTGGAGGCCTCTCTCTCTCCTCTCTCTCCCCTCTCTCTCTCCCTCCTCTCTCTCCTCCTCTCTCTCCTCCTCTCTCTCCCTCCTCTCTCTCCCCCTCTCTCTCCCCTCTCTCTCCCTCTCTCTCTCCTCCTCTCTCTCCTCCTCTCTCTCCTCTCTCTCTCCCTCCTCTCTCTCCCCTCTCTCTCCTCCTCTCTCTCCTCCTCTCTCTCCCTCCTCTCTCTCCCCCTCTCTCTCCCCTCTCTCTCCCTCTCTCTCCTCCTCTCTCTCCTCCTCTCTCTCTCCCTCCTCTCTCTCCCCTCTCTCTCTCCCTCCTCTCTCTCCTCCTCTCTCTCCCCTCTCTCCCCTCTCTCTCTGCCTCCTCTCTCTCCTCCTCTCTCTCCCCCTCTCTCTCTCCCTCCTCTCTCTCCCCCTCTCTCTCCCCTCTCTCTCCCTCTCTCTCCCTCTCTCTCTCTCCCCCCTCTCTCTCCCGCCTCTCTCTCTCTCTACCCCTCTTTCTCCCTCTTTCTCCCTCTCTCTCTCCCTCTCTCTATCTCTCTCTCCCTCCTCTCTCCCTCTCTCTCTCCCCCCCTCTCTCTCCCTCCTCTCTCACTCTCTCTCCCCCTCTTTCTCTCTCTCTCTCCCTCCTCTCTCTCTCTGCCTCTCTCTATCTCTCTCTCTTTCTATCTCACCTCCTCTCTCTCTCCCTCCACCCCCTCCCCTATTCTCTCTTTTATATATAGTCTTCAGAGACAGAACAGAATTCTCTGCAGACAGCAGTGCAGTCAGGGGAAAGAAAGCAGCACAGATAGAGAGAGAGAGAGAGAGAGAGATACACTTGGTGGTAGGAAAAGAGTGAGCATTGCTGGGCTGAATGGCCTGTTACCTTGCCTCGCCATTACCCTAAGTTATGGAGTCTCCTGACACACACCTCTCGATAGGGAAATAAAGAGATGTGTGTATAGATAAGCATATGTTTATATACGCGTATGTTTAAACAAGAACAAACAGTAGATACATGATTGGGTAACAGAATTGTATTTGCCGTGCCATCAAAACTCAATTTAAATGTGTGAGAGGAGGAGAAGGGGAGAGAGATGGAGAAAGGGAGAGAGGGAGAGGGGAGATAGAGAGAGAGAGGGAGGGAGAGAGAGAGAGTGGGAGGGAGAGGGTGTCAGGGTTGGAGGTAGTACTGATGGTGGCCACCAGGGGGGCTTATTACTTTCACCTGGTGGTCGTTAGTACCTACTTGATGTCTACCTCCGGAAGGTATTTAAAGCCCTCATTTCCCCTCAGTCTCCGCTTTGGTGTCCACTGTTCGCTCTGGCTCAAAGCTGGTAAAGCACACGGTAGACTCGGTAACCAAATGAGTCAGGTATCGTGCTGGTGGGGTTTCGTTTCTCTATTTAAAGAAAAAGGTAAGGAAGGCGCTCAGCTCGTTAGTGCAGTGTGCACAAGCAGACGCCTTCCTAAAGGTTCTTTGGTTCTTTGTTTCGTTTTGTTTTCGGCTCGTGTGAGTCCGTGGGTGAGGGACGTTGTCCCCGGTATTTTGTATTTTGGTTTGTGTGTTTTTTCGGAGCTGCGACTCCTGAGTCTTTATTTTCGTTAGCCCAGTCTTTTATACTGGGTTGTACTTTTATTTTGGGTTTTCCCCGGTCCGGGCTGTAGTGCTAGCCTTTACGCACTCATTTTTCGTTTGTGATTTTCGCCCTGGTTTTGGAGGGTAGTTTTTATTTCCTGAGCCGTTATTTGGGGCTCTTTCTTTTATTTGTGCGGAGTTGTCTCCGTGTACAGTGCTGTCTCCTCTACCCCCCCGGGGTCTTAGTGGCGGGCTCGTTTGTGGGTCCGCTTACAAGGGGTCACCCCCTTAGTCGCACCTGGCTCTCCGCACCTCCTCAACCTCACAGAACACCAAAGCCACCATGGAGAGGCCAGCGACTAGTGTGGGAGGGGATTCTCCTCTGGAGGCGGTTGTAGCCGCCCAGCAGGCTGCTCTGGTTAGGCAGGAGCAGGAATTATTGATGTTGCGTGCACAACAAACTGCCACTGCCGAGCAGCAAACCAGGGTATTTCAACGGCAGGATGAGATACTAACTAGGTTAGACCAACAGCAGGAGGTATTGTTCGGACTCGCCGAGACGTTCCGGCAATTAGCCAGCGAGTTTCGGTCTTCTCCAACACCCGCACCCATCTCTGACACCTCCCAATCGTCCCTTCCCCCCCAAGTAACCACTCCTACTTACCAACCCATTACACCGGTGGTTAGGGAGCCCAAGCTCCAGCTCCCTTTACGGTATGGTGGCGAGGCAGGGAAATGTAGGGGGTTCCTCTCCCAGTGCCTCATTTTTTTTAAATCTCAACCCTCACGTTTTACCACGGAGGATGCTCGGGTAGCGTTCATTCTATCGCTGTTGACGGGGACGGCTCTGGCCTGGGCAGACCCGCTGATTCGTGGTCAGGCTCCCCTCATGAATGACTCCCAGCTCCTAATGCAGGAGATGACGCGTGTCTTTGACCACGACATCACGGGTAGAGAGGCGGCATCTCGGTTAACATGGATAAAGCAGGGTGCCCGGAGTGTTGCCGAGTTTTCTGTTGAGTTTCAGGCTCTGGCAGGTGAGACGGGGTGGGCAGACGACCCGCTCATAACCTTGTTCACTAGCGCGTTATCTGACCCAGTCCGGGATGCCCTGGCCACCATGGAGCCACCGGGGAGTTTAGGCGCGCTAATATCCGCGGCTATCCGCATTGACAACCGGGTTCGTGAACGGGCGAGGGAGAGAGCGGGCAAGGGAGGTCAGTTCAACTGGCCTATTCCGTCCTCTCCAGGCAAGGCTGTCAGTACGGTGGGGGGACAAGACACACACACGGGGGAGGAACCTATGCAGGTGGACAGCGCTAATCTGGTGCGCCCTAAGAAACGTCCCTGGAAAGAGGGATTGTGTTTCTTTTGTAGGCGGCCTGGGCACCTAGTTAGAAACTGCCCCGACCTGAAGGGAAGCGCAGTCCCACTAGTGGAGCGAAAGGCACTAGTGGGACTGGTGAGAGGTATCAGCTTTCGCACGTTTCTCCCCATCAACTTGACGTGGAAGGGGGGTGGAGTTAGGGCAGACGCCTTTATTGATTCCGGGGCAGTTGACAATTTTATCGACCGACAGTGGGCGAAACACCACAGACTGCCGGTTCGGTCGTTGCCACAGCCCCAATCCATCACGGCGCTGGACGGTCGTCCGTTGGGGTCCGGGGTTGTGCGTCAGATGACTGAGCGGGTGGTAATGCGGATTCCGTTTCTGGGGCACCGGGAGCGCATTTATTTTTTTTTGGTGGAGTCTCCGGCGTACCCGATTGTACTAGGTCACGTGTGGTTAATAAAACATCAACCCCAAATAAACTGGGGAGACCGGAGCAATCCGGTGTCCCGGTGGGGCCCGCAGTGCGCTAATCACTCTGAGCAGACGCACACTCCCGCAGCTCCACCCGTAGAGACCGATATAGACTCCGAGGGGGACGAGGGGGAGGCTAGGGAGTTCCCCAGCGTTCAGGCTAGTCCTCAGGTATCGGATGAGCAGGCGGAGAGTCTGGAATGGGACTCCGTCTGTGACTGGAGTCCCCCCGTGGACGAGGGGGAGGTCAGTGACGTCACCGACTGGGACTCTGAGAGATCCGTGCAGGGCTCTGACAGTGGAGATGAGGGGCGGATGATAGGGGCGATTGCGTTTCCCCGCCCGCAGAACGTTCCCAGGGAATATAGGGAGGTAGCGGAGGTGTTTAGCAAACAGCGAGCCACTACGTTACCACCGCACCGACCCTATGACTGTGCCATTGAGCTATTCCCTGGAACATCTCCACCTAGGGGGTCGTTGTATTCGTTGTCGGCACCGGAGAGCAAAGCTATGAACGAATACATTCGCGAGGCATTAGCTAACGGGTTTATTAGACCATCTACGTCACCAGCGGGGGCCGGGTTCTTTTTTGTGAAGAAAAAGGACGGGAGCCTGAGACCCTGCATAGATTATAGAGGGTTGAATACGATAACCCGTAAAAATAGGTATCCCCTACCGCTAATGAACTCCGCGTTTGAGCGCCTGCAATCTGCATCGGTCTTTACTAAACTCGACCTCCGTAATGCGTACAATCTTGTACGCATACGCGAGGGCGATGAGTGGAAAACGGCGTTTAATACCCACACAGGGCATTACGAATATCTAGTCATGCCGTTCGGTCTCACTAACGCCCCCGCAGTATTTCAGGCGCTGGTGAATGATGTGCTCAGGGAGATGTTGGAGAAATTTGTGTTCGTCTACCTGGACGATATTTTAATATTCTCCAACAATCTCACCGAACACATTCAGCACGTGACCCAGGTCCTCACACGTCTTTTGGAGGCTCGCCTATTTGTCAAGGCGGAGAAATGCATTTTTCACGCGAATACCGTGTCTTTTCTTGGGTTCATTGTGTCTGAGGGGAGAATTGAAATGGACCCAACTAAGGTAGCGGCTGTTAAGAACTGGCCTACTCCTGCGTCAATAAAGCAGGTTCAAAGGTTTTTAGGGTTTGCAAATTTTTATCGCCGTTTTATCAGAGGTTTTAGCACGGTGGTTGCGCCCATCACTGCGCTTACCAAGAAGACGGTGCCAGCGCGCTTTGTGTGGAACTCTCGTGCGGAAGCGGCGTTCGCGGAGTTAAAAGAGAGGTTTTGCACGGAACCCATCTTAATAACCCCAGATCCTTCGCGCCCATTTATTGTGGAGGTGGATGCCTCCGAGCTGGGGGTGGGCGCCGTTCTTTCCCAACGGTCTCCCCTAGACCAAAAAGTGCATCCCTGTGCGTTTTTTTCTCGGTCCTTGTCCCAGACCGAGAGAAATTACGACGTGGGAGACAGGGAACTGCTGGCGGTCAAGTTAGCTCTGGAGGAGTGGCGTCACTGGCTGGAGGGGGCGGAACACCCGTTCACTGTATGGACTGACCACAAAAATTTAGAGTACATACAGACGGCCAAGACACGGAACTCGCGGCAGGCCCGCTGGGCCCTATTTTTTGCACGCTTTTCATTTACCCTGACCTACCGTCCCGGTTCCAAAAACACAAAACCCGACGCCCTCTCCAGGGTGTTTGATAACACTGACAGGGAGCACACTCCTCAACCTATCATCCCTGAGGAGCAAATAGCGGCGCCAGTGGTTTGGGGGGTGGAGGCGGCGGTGCGAGGAGCGTTGCGCCTCGAGCCGGATCCAGGAGGGGGTCCACCTCATTGCCTTTTCGTGCCCGCGGGGGTTCGGTCTCAGGTACTGCAGTGGGGACATGCCTCACGGCTGGCAGGGCATCCCGGGGTTCACCGCACTAAGGACTTCTTGTCAAGGCGGTTCTGGTGGCCCGGGATGGAAAAGGACGTTCGGGAGTTTGTGGCCGCGTGTCCAGTCTGTGCCCGTAGTAAGGGATCGCACCAACCTCCCTCAGGGCTATTACGTCCCTTACCGGTCCCGAGACGTCCGTGGAGTCACGTGGCCCTTGACTTTATTACGGGGTTGCCGTCATCTGATGGCAATAAGGTGATCTTGGTAGTGGTTGACCGATTTTCTAAGGCGGCTCATTTTGTGGCACTACCGAAACTACCGTCGGCGGCGGGGACCGCAAGGTTAGTAGTCGACCACGTCTTCAGACTACATGGTCTGCCCCAGGACGTGGTGTCCGACCGCGGACCCCAGTTCGCATCTAGGTTTTGGCGTGTGTTCTGCGCCTTGTTAGGGGCCTCAGTAAGTCTGTCCTCGGGCTTTCATCCTGAGACCAACGGGCAGACGGAGCGCACTAACCAGACGCTTGAGAACACACTGCGATGCTTAGCCGCGGCCAACCCCACGTCCTGGAGTCGTCAGCTCGCGTGGGCCGAGTACGCACACAACACTCTGCGCAACGCCTCCACCGGGTTCTCACCCTTCGAGGCTCAATTTGGGTACGTGCCGCCATTGTTCCCGGAACTGGAGAAGGGGGCCGAGGTGCCCTCCGCGGAGGCTTTTGTTCGGCGGTGCCGAGGCACCTGGATAAAAGTACGGGCGGCACTCCTACGGGCTACGGCTACCCAGAAGCGACTGGCCGACAGACATCGCCGGTCGGTCCCTGCCTACAGGGTAGGGCAGAGGGTGTGGCTGTCCACTCGCGATCTGCCATTGCGAGTGGAGTCGCGGAAGCTCGCCCCCCGCTACGTGGGTCCATTCCGTATTGTTAAAAGGATCAACCCAGTTACTATGAGACTCCAACTGCCCCAGTCCATGAGGATCCACCCCACCTTCCACATCTCACGCCTTAAACCGGTGCTCACCAGCGTGCTGGCCCCGGCGGAGGTTCCTCCACCGCCTCCACGGTTAGTTGACGGGGGTACGGCCTACACGGTGCGCCGCATCCTGGCTGAGCGTCGCGTGGGCAGGGGTAGACAGTACCTTGTGGACTGGGAGGGCTATGGCCCTGAGGAGCGCTGTTGGGTTCCCACTAGGAACATTCTGGATCCAGAACTCATCCAGGAGTTCCGCAGGCGGGGGGCTGAAGGAGCGTCTGGGGCCGCTCCTTAGAAGGGGGGTCCTGTCAGGGTTGGAGGTAGTACTGATGGTGGCCACCAGGGGGGCTTATTACTTTCACCTGGTGGTCGTTAGTACCTACTTGATGTCTACCTCCGGAAGGTATTTAAAGCCCTCATTTCCCCTCAGTCTCCGCTTTGGTGTCCACTGTTCGCTCTGGCTCAAAGCTGGTAAAGCACACGGTAGACTCGGTAACCAAATGAGTCAGGTATCGTGCTGGTGGGGTTTCGTTTCTCTATTTAAAGAAAAAGGTAAGGAAGGCGCTCAGCTCGTTAGTGCAGTGTGCACAAGCAGACGCCTTCCTAAAGGTTCTTTGGTTCTTTGTTTCGTTTTGTTTTCGGCTCGTGTGAGTCCGTGGGTGAGGGACGTTGTCCCCGGTATTTTGTATTTTGGTTTGTGTGTTTTTTCGGAGCTGCGACTCCTGAGTCTTTATTTTCGTTAGCCCAGTCTTTTATACTGGGTTGTACTTTTATTTTGGGTTTTCCCCGGTCCGGGCTGTAGTGCTAGCCTTTACGCACTCATTTTTCGTTTGTGATTTTCGCCCTGGTTTTGGAGGGTAGTTTTTATTTCCTGAGCCGTTATTTGGGGCTCTTTCTTTTATTTGTGCGGAGTTGTCTCCGTGTACAGTGCTGTCTCCTCTACCCCCCCGGGGTCTTAGTGGCGGGCTCGTTTGTGGGTCCGCTTACAAGGGGTCACCCCCTTAGTCGCACCTGGCTCTCCGCACCTCCTCAACCTCACAGAGGGAGAGTGACAGAGAGAGGGAAGGAGGGTGAGGGAGAAAGGGAGAGAAAGAAAGAGGGAGAAAGGGAGATGGAGAGGGAGAGAGATAGAGAGAGGGAGAGAGGAGAGAGGAGATAGAGAGGGAGAGTAGAGAGAGAGAGAGAGAGAGAGAGGGAAAGGGAGAGAGAGATAGAGAGAGAGGGAGGGAGAGAGATAGAGAGAAAGAGGGAAAGGGAGAGAGAGATAGAGAGGGAGAGAGGAGAGAGAGAGAGAGAAAGAGGGAAAGGGAGAGAGAGATAGAGAGAGAGGAGAGAGGAGATAGAGAGAAAGAGGGAAAGGGAGAGAGAGATAGAGAGGGAGAGAGGAGATAGAGAGCGGGGACAGGTATAGAGGCAGGCTGGCAGGTGGTAGCCCCCACACAGGTAGGCACACTTTGGCCAGCTGTTCACACAGGTAGGCACACTTTGGCCAGCTGTTCACACAGGCAGGCCCTCCCTCAGCCAGCGGCAGATTCTGCACAGCTGCTGCTAAACCGTCAGACATCTAAAGACCAGAACAAAACACCTGTGCAGGGATACCATAAAAACTTACACTTCACATTAAATCACAAACTCCTTATTCACTGAAAGAATTACAGATTGCGCTGCACTGTAGGTACTGCAAGGGGTTTGGATCGATTCCATTTCAATTCAGTCAATGCAGCAACTGGAAAAACTCCTGTAGCAAAACTGTGTCAGTTTTTTAAATGAGTCCAACTGAGTTTCAGCTTCTGTTTCTGAACGGGCCGGACTGAAACGGCCCCAGCAGTGGGCCGTGGGGCACCCCGGACTGACCGTACCTGGTCGTGGTGCTCGATGCCCATGCTGATGGTGTTGATGAGGATGGCGATCATGATGCCTCTGTTGAAGTACTTGCTCTCCACGATGCCCCAGAGTCTGGCCCTCATCTGGTCCCAGGCCTCCCGGCACCTCCCCAAGCAGGACCGCCTCTTCTTCTTCTGCGTCTTCGCCTCCTTCTCCGCCTCGCCCTCCGCCTCCTCCCCGCTCCTCTCCTCCAGGTGGTTGCTCTCCATCCCAGTCCATCTCCTCCAAGGCCCCCGCCTCCTCGTCCTGATTGGCCGGGCCCTCCCTGAGTGACAGCGATCCCGTGCAGTGGGGGCAGTCTTCGGGCTTGGGCGTGACAGAGAGGGCCACGGAGGTGTCGGTTGGGCGAGAGGGGTGGTCCTGCTCGGGGTGATATGGACAGTGACGCCCTGAATGAGAGGAGAGAAAGAGGCAGAGAGGGGGAGAGAGAGAGAGAGAGAGAGAGAGAGAGAGAGAGAGAGAGAGCGAGAGAGAGAGAGAGAGAGAAACACAGAGAAAGAGAGTGGGATGTGTAGACATACATAAATATTGTATGTATACACATCCCACATATTCTTGTCTTGTGTCACCAACATAATGTGCAGTAGAAAACATTTTCTTGGAGTAGCATCTTTCATCACAAAATAAACAGACACACATACATTCACACACACACACACATACACGCAAGTGAACCAATTATGCTGCTGCACGTGTGCCGGCCAACCTTGGCTTTGGCAGGACTGAGGAGGTCCTCTATGTGAACTGCAAAGAATTGATGCATTTTTTTGGAGTAGCATCTTTCATCAGAGAATAAACAGACACACACATGCTCACACACACACACACACACATACACTCTCTCTCTCACACACATACACACACTCACACACACACACACACACACACACACACACACACTCTCTCTCTCTCACACACATACACACACTCACACACACACACACACACACACACACACATACATACACACTCACACACACACTCACACACACACACACTCACACACACACACACACACACACACACAAACACACACACACACGCACACACACTCACACTCACACACACACTCACTCACACACACACACTCACACACACACACACACACACTCACACACACACACACACACTCACTCACACACACACTCACTGTGGTGGCGGCGGCGGTGGTGTCTCTCCCCTCCGTTGGCCCCGGGCCCCGTGGCGGCCCCCGGCCGGGCCCCCCTGCCCCTGGCGGCCCCGGGCGGGGCGGGCCGGCCCCGCAGCGTGTTGTAGAGGGCGGCGGAGCGGCGCCGGGCCTTGCGCAGGACGTGGCACACGTACTGGAAGATCTCCTCGTAGCAGTCGCCCGGCTCCGCCATGCTGGCCAGCGTGCTGGAGGACAGGCACTGGGCGCGCTGCTCCTGCATCAGCTGGTGCTCCCGCTGCTTCGTCTCCGAGAACTGCGTGGCGATCACCACCAGGCACAGGTTGATCATGAAGAACGAGCCGATCTGATTGGACCGCACAAAGACAGGTGGGGGGGGGTGAGGTCACAACCTGACGACCTGGCGTTCAAGACCAGAAACGTTCGCGGTGAACTACGTTTGCAAGCAAATGGTTTCTATTGACCGTTCCATTTGGTTCACCACCGACACCTCTTTTTAATACAAATGGATGTGACTTGGGTCTACGTACCACAATTGTGCTTTAAATGTATTTTTTCATTTTTTTAAAAGATTAGATTTAGTGGAGCCGTGCGGTTATAACACATTAGGTACAACGTTATTACAAGGTAATTACACAAGTGTAGCATGGTTAGCACAGCTAGTTCTCTCGTAAGCATGGTGAAGTGCAGTGAAAGTGAAGGCTGGTAGCAGGTTATCGCAACAACACTCCCCGATGACGTAACCCTCAAATTCAAAAGAACGTTGTTGCCCTTGGCTAGAGGCGAGTTCGTCCTTAGCTGACTGGTAACGCATTCGTTCAACAAATGATTTGGACAAGTGAGAGGCCGGGGTTCAAATCCCACCTCGGACTCAGGCGACGTCTCACCTGCTACACTGGCACACCGTAGTGCGCTCATTGTGATGTAGCTGCGAGTGTTTACAGGCCAGCTACGCTGATTCTATCCTTACGGATGTGAAATTGTAAGTCAAAGCATGAGCCATTCTCCTCTGTGATTGGACAGGATGAGACGCTCTGTTTTTAATAAAGTTGAAACTGAAATAAAGCCGTCTTGGCCTGTATGTATAGTGATCTCCACACATCTTTCATCAAAGACTACAGATTCGGAGCTGCGTTCTGTACAAACTCACACCACAGTCGAGAAACGTACGTCAGTCAATGACTTCACCCCATAACTCGCCCACCAAACAACGGTTTGTGAACAAAAACATTAACTCTTACTTTGCTAAGCCAGTCTATCAGAGGGGCAAACGTTGAGTCTGGGCCAATGTGCCACAGCTCCAGATGAGCAGACACACGTTTCTCTCTCTCTCTCTCTCTCTCTCTCTCTCTCTCTCTCTCTCTCTGGGGCGAAGCGTGTAATCGCAGCTCGACATGTCCCTCCTCAGCGGTTCAGCCACATCACATTCTGAGTCACGCACCAGTCACGCTCACGTTGGAGGAGATGAGCGTGCATGCATCACTCATCGCTCATGGGCCGCTAATGGGGGGACTGCGGGTTCTACTCCAGAAAGGAAAGCAATCAGTCAGAGAGGTCTGGAGCTCTCAGAGTGGCTGCCGTGTTCTGGCTGCTTAAGCGCGTGGGGAATGACTTGACGTCTGTGTCAGGATGTTCTGTAAATTGCGCGGGGCGATGTGGTTTATCACTCGACCTCTCCCGTCTGGAGCAGTAACTCTTCTGAGGAGAGGGCCCGCTGGAAGCTGCGCAGGCTGAATTTGGGAGCTTGCACGTTCCCCGCCTCAGATCGATAGCTCTGGTTGACAATTCATCCATTTTACAGATTACTGCTACTGTATGTCCACTGCCCCCTCACCGGGACAGGGGTGCTTTAGGGGTGAAGGGGCCTCAGACCGCACACACACACACACACACACACACACACAAACATGAGCACATACACAGACACACACGCGCACATGCACACACGCACACACACACACACAGAGACACACACACACACACACACACACAGAATAATAAAGTGCTCAGTGAGTGTACATAGGCACACACACACACAAACATGAGCACATACACAGACACACACACACACACACACAAACATGGGCACATACGCAGACACACACAGACACAAATACACACACACACAAACAATAATAAAGTGCTCAGTGAGTGTACATATGCACATACGCGCACATGCACACACGCACACACACAAACAAATATGGGCAAATACACAGACACACACACACACACAAACATACACATGCACATACGCACACACACACACACACAAACATGGGCAAATACACAGACACACACACACACAAACATACACATGCACATACGCACACACACACACACACAAACATGGGCAAATACACAGACACACACACACACAAACATACACATGCACATACGCACACACAAACACACACATGCACACAAAGACACACACAATCCTGGATTTGATAGTTGTGTCAGTTCAGCAGAGTTAATTAAGCACAGCAGTAATCCCATTTCAAAATATGAGGTTCACACTGACTCCATCTCTTCACCACTTCTCCAAACCTCCTTAATGCCCCTGGAGTGTCACCTTTTACCTGATCTCAGATCAGCGGGGAGGCCGGATTACAGCCTTAGACCTCTATCCCCACTCAGCTGGCAAACAGCGGTATTCAGCATGAATCTTTAACACGGCCACAAACCCTGACACAACAACTATAATACATCCTCAAACATTTAATACATAATACATGTAAATATACAGGAGTATTTCCACTACCGTTATGCAGTGATTTTTGTTGAATGATACATTAACTCGGTTATATTTAGATACAGTCTAGTGCGACTAAAGTGGCTTGTTATGCCATATATTTAAATGCAATAAATTCAGTACAAAGTTCAATGTGTGGAACATTTCAACTAACACTCCCACAAATGAGCCAGAGTTGAATATTTTAATATCATGAGTATGTGTTAGCAGTGAAATGCTGAATGAACTATCAGGACAGCCTTGCATCGCCTAAATAAATTGCCTGTAAGATCATGAGGAGCAATATATTGGATTACCATATCATGACCTTGGAGTTGTAAGGTTCTATCTGCATTCTGTGTGGTTTTCGGATATCGATCTTCAAAGATTTTCAAAAGATCTTCAAAGTGAATGGTCTCCAGGCAGATCCATCACATGTTTACGACATACTTTGAAACAGTATGTTGTGTAAAACTTCACACGCACATATATTTAAACAATACATTTCTGACGCCAACTCATTTTTGTCAGAAATGTGAGTTAGAACCTTCTAATGCTAAGCTCCGGTTGTATGTGAAGAACTCTGCCGCAGAACGCACGCAGAGCTGACTGGCTGGGCTGAGCTGTGCCCCTCCGCCTCGGAGATAGTGACAGGGTGGGCCATCTGGCTGGCTTCTGATCAGCATCTGCACCGAAGCTTTGATTTGGCGCCAGCCTGCAGTTTGGCTCCTCACCCCAACGCACCGGATTCTCCATCCCGACCCCCGGCGTGTTACACCCCTAATCAGAGCGGGCGAGGTTCACACAGGCAGCAGATCAGATGCTCCACACCGCGGTTATTCCACACACACTTCATCTATTTATCTGTTTCTTTTTCCTCTTTCGGAGATCACATTTTGATCTTTTTTTTTTTTCTTTTGTGAATTTGAAATGCGACGTGTGTTTTTGAAGCCGTGGGGACTACGGGAGAGAGACGCTTTGAGGCTTTGAGGTTTTGAGGTTTTGAATCTGTTGCCTTTGGTCAATAATTAACTTTAAAGGCAGGAAATAATCGATGATTTGAGCGACAGCACTGAGCATGTGTGAACACGCCACAGCTTCCCAGCATGCACCATTACGTCCCTCTGCACCCTGACCACCGCATTACGCTATCTGAGGCAGGAATAAGAACAAAACGATCATTAAATCTCCGCAATCGTAGGGTTAGTATTAAAAAAACTGAAGGGAACAATGGCTGGACACAGTGTTCAACAGGCAGGTGTGTTTGTGCATGGAGGGTGGGGGAGGCTCATGAACATGAACATGAGTGTTTGTATTATTCTACAAGTTCTATCTCTATGATCACACTAGCACTTAGAACCGTACCTGGATTTGATTTGCACTTTATTGTATGTCGCCCTGGATAAGAGCGTCTGCTAAATGCTTTGTAATGCAACGTGATGTTTTGTTGTTGCTGTCATTCATTTTCGTCCCTTCACTTGGGTGAAATGTATCCTGTATAATAACTGGGTTGTGGTGAGACCTTGTTTTTCTGGGCTGGTGTGCCCGTTATCTCACTCTGAGTACCTGGCCCTCCAGAGGTCTCCACACTGCCCCGGAGCCCCGGCGCCCCGGTGCCCCGGTGCCCCACACCTCATTTGGAGTTGGCTGTAAGAGCCCCAAACAGAGCCAGTCCAGCTCCTCTGCAGGGGAGGGCGAGAAGGGGAGCGTTTTGTGCAAAGGGGGTGTTTGTGTGTGTGTGTGTGTGGTAGAGTGAGGGTGTGTGTGTGTGTGTGTGTGTGTGTGAGGGGGGTGTTGGTAGAGTGTGTGTGTGTGTGGTAGAGTGAGGGTGTGTGTGTGTGTGTGTGGTAGAGTGCCTGTGTGTGTGTGTGTGTGTGTGTGTGGTAGAGTGTGTGTGTGTGTGAGGTGAGGTGTGTTTCTGGGAGCAGAGCGGGTGACGGATGCTCCATCGCACGAGGAGCCCGGGCCTCGTTACGGAGCCCGTGTTCCGTCTCGGTTGCCAGGCTACCGGATACCGCCACGGGAGACGGGCGGGCGATATTCCCACAGGTGGAGGGAACGCTGGAAACCGGAGTGGAGCAGAGCGGAGGTGTCTTATCCCCAGTGGAGTGGATTATGTGGGGATTTCATTTCCCATTGTTTAAACATTCCAAAAGGAAATCTGGGAAAATCGGATTTGGGGACACTTCCTGCTCCTGCAGAGGGGAAGAGCCCCCCCCCCCACCCCCCACCCCCCCAGATAACAGGCACCAGCATAATGATCAAATAAGATTAAACGGAGTCAGATTTGGGACA
Source organism: Conger conger (assembly GCF_963514075.1). NCBI lineage: Eukaryota > Metazoa > Chordata > Actinopteri > Anguilliformes > Congridae > Conger > Conger conger. The sequence continues at coordinate 3,064,004 of NC_083775.1, read as the reverse complement.
GCGAATAAAGCCCGTTTTGTCTCTAGCACACGCACGGGAGCGCTGGGATTGGTTTTGTGAAATCCGTGCATGCGGTTATTGGATTAACTCGGCAGAGAAACAAAGCGGCAAGACATGCCACGACGAGCACAGAGCACCCCGCATCCTCATCCAGCCCAAATCGCTGAAGCCCAAATACACCGTTTTAATCCCAAACGATCTGTGCCAGTCAATCTCACACGGGCTCCCGGGAGAGGAATGAAGGGAATCTGGGCATGATTCGGCTGATACAGGACATACGGACCCCCACAGGAAGGTGTCTGAATCCACGAGTGATTGAAAGGCCTGCTAAAACACGGAATCGAATCTGTGAGCAATGGGCCAAAAAGGCCTGCTGAAACATAAGGTGTTTGAATCGGTGAGCGATTAAAAAGCCTGATGATTAAATATTTGAATCTGTGAGCGCTTACAAGGCCTGCTGAAACACTGTGGACCCCTGCAATGCAAAGCTGGTCTAGCCCGTCAACCAGCCCAGTGCAGGTAGCTTGTCTGAGCTGGGAGCTGGTCAGCTGCTTTAAAACCTAGCTTGAGGGGGCCGTGGTGGCGCAACAGGCTAAGATGCAGCGGACTTGCGGTTGCAGTTCACTGCAGTTGCACACCGGGGACCGGGGTTGGATTCCCGGTCCTGCCGAAAGCCAAGTTTGGCCGGCTCACGTGGAGCAGCATAATTGACTTGCCGCTCCAGAGGGAGGGTCTTGGCAGGGTTAGCTGATCTCCGTACAATAAGCGCCTCGGACGCCTTGGAACCACGGACACGATTAGAGAGATGAGGCTTTTGGAGGAGGCTGAAGTGTTGCTCTTCCTCGGCGGGGTGTGGACCGTGCATCTAACTATAACTCGAATTGAATTAGAGGGGGGTACAATTGGCTACTAAATTGAAAAAAAAAAAAAAAAAAAAAAAAAAAAAATACCTAGCTTGAGCAGTTTTCTTCAGCAGGGTGATACTAATCCACAGGCGTGGTGAAGTCCCCGACCACACGATGCCTGGTAACGGGAGAGGGTCTCTACCGCAAAGCTCTCAAACCCCATTACCTTCTCAGAGGCCTCATCCTTCACATCCACGTCAGGAAGGGCGTCACCATGACGGGAACCACCTCGACAACAACGGCAGTTAACGTTTTAAAAAAAAACAAACCGAACGCGGTAAGCTGGGGCCGAGATTTACGCACGCGGGCGAGAACTAATTTCTTTTACAGTGCCGGGATATCGATTTTACGGACGAGGCCTCTCACCGCCGAATTGATCTTCCCCTATCTATAAACATTAAATCTGCTTCTCAGGCGAAATCTAACAGATCCATTATCTTGTCTGTTACAGGGAAACCAGGAGGAGACTGGCTCTTAGGCCTGCTTTCTACCTGCACGCTCCCCCGCTTCAACCCGTGAGCTATTAGCCCGATGGATCCAGTGTAGATAATCATCGCCTCCATATTTGAATCTGTGATCAGTTACAAGGCCTGCGAGTCAGTCTGTGAGTGATTATTTTGCCTTCCGATCCACGATACACAGAATCTTAGGCTGTGGTCAAAACCCACACACTTAGCATACTACGCGTACTATCAATTAAATGCAAATGAGCCTGAAATTTAGTATGAGTAGTATGCTAGTATGCGAGTATGATTCCATCGACATTCAAACTTAACAGAGGAGAGCTAGTGTTTGTCGTCTTCAGCAATAACGCAACTCATCAAAGAGAAGTATAAAATAGGGCGCCCAAAACAAACAAACAAACAAACAAAAAACTTTAAAAAAGTCAGAAATGAGGGCAATTTTCGCTTGTTTTCGAACGTGGCTGTGACACATGCCACAGCCAGGCAGGAAGCCGTGCGGTATGAGTGTTCCTGTCCCTCTGGGCCCGCGCTTTAAACGGACACAACAGGGCCTGACAGTCAACAAGCCCCGTGAAGCTGAGGGAGAGAGACAGCGCCGTGACCCTGAATGACCGCCTCCGTGACTCAAGGTCACGCGCGCTCCTCTCCGAGCGGCGGCCGGAGAGCCAGAACCCGGTCCGGGGGCCTCGCGCGATGGCCCGGAGGGCGGCCATTTTGGGAGATGGGCAGTGGGGGGCGGGGGAGGGGGGGGGGAGGGGGGGTCACTTACGATGATGAGGAAGATGAAGTAGATGAAGTTGTAGAAGGAGTGAGCGTCCATCACGTAGTACATGATCTCCACCCAGCCCTCCAGCGTGATCACCTGTGTGCACAGACAGACACACACACACACACACACACACACCACACACACCACACACACACACACACACACATACACCACACACACACACACCACACACACACACACACACACACCACACACACCACACACACCACACACACCACACACACACACACCACACACACACACACACACACACCACACACACAAACACACACACACCACACACACACACACACACACACACAACACACACACCACACCACAGACACACACACACACACACCACAGACACACACACACGCACACACACACACAAACACAGACACACACACACCACACACACACACACCACACACACACAACACACACACACACACACACACCACACACACACACACCACAGACACACACACACACCACACCCACACACACACACACACACCACACACACACCACACACACACACACACACACACACACACACCACACACACACACACACACACACACACACACACACACCACACACAGTCAGTAGGGAATTGGGGAGGAAGCACCCACCCCACTCGTTGACTTGTTAGCCACATGACAAGTCTTACAGAATTATCTTACACACCACAACCCTTAAGCAACAGAACTATCTGTGTTAATAATAATAATAATAATAATAATAATAATAATAATAATAATGGATTTAATTTATAATGCACTTTCCATTCGAGAATCTCAAAGTGCTACAGGAGTCAAAACATCAGAGAATACAAATAAAAATAAAAATAACTAAAAACAGCAAAAAAAAACAAAAAAAAAACAGCAGTATCCAGACATCATCATCACTAAAACTAAAAATGTGGGTAGGCTCTTCCAAATAGGTGGGTCTTAAGGCCGCTCTTGAAAGAGTCGACTGACTGTGGTGCTCTTAGGTGGGCAGGGAGGGCATTCCACAGTTCAGGGGTGACAGAACAGAAGGCCCGGCCTCCCATAGTGACCAGCTTAGTCCTGGTGGGTTTGAGGAGGTAAGTGTTTGATGAGCGGAGACTGCGGGTGGGGGGCTGAGTCTTGACCAGCTCCTTGAGGTAGGGGGGTGCGTTGCCATGGACGCATTGGTAGGTCAGCAGGGAGATTTTAAATTCTGTACGGGAGGAGATGGGGAGCCAGTGTAGTGAGTGGAGGATGGGAGTGATGTGATCATGTTTGCGCACTCTCATCAGGATCCTAGCAGCACTGTTCTGGATGTATTGAAGCTTTTGAAGGCTCTTGCTTGGAATCCCGATGAGAAGTGCGTTGCAGTAGTCGAGCCTGGAGGAGACGAAGGCGTGGACTAATTTTTCAGCACCCTGCAGAGACAGGGTGGGGCGGAGTTTGGCTATGTTTTTGAGGTGGAAGAAGGATGTTTTACAGAGGTGTTTGATGTGGGCCTCGTAGTTGAGGTGGGGGTCCATTCTGACACCCAGGTTGGTGATGACCGATGACAGTGGGATAGCCTGGCCAGAAAAGGTAATGCATGCAATGGGGGATGAGTTGACCTGGTGTGGGGTGCCGATGAGGATGGCTTCTGTTTTGCCGCTGTTCAACTGCAGGAAGTGTCGTTTCATCCACGCCTTGATCTCCTCCAGGCAGATGGTGAGTGTGGATGAGGGTGACTGTGCTGATGATGGGTCCAGTTTAATGTAGAGCTGTGTGTCATCTGTGTGTTAACCCCTTATGGCCGGATGCAACGTTATGGGGAAGCTAACTTCAGCTAAACATTAGTGTTGATTGAATGAACTGTAAACTAGCCACTGCTGCTAACACCACCGGGTTCAGCCTGCTCAATCCTGCCTGGAAGGTAGCATTGCGCAATTCTGTAACGTAAGCACGCATACTCAGAAACACATCAATTCCTTGTCGCTTTTATTTTTTATCAGACATCTCAAACCTTCTGAAAGTCCGGGAGTCTTTTGGATTTAGGCATGCGCTCCCTTCCCAGGAGAGGAAGTATGCCAGTAGAAGCTTCCAGGAAATACCAGCAGCAGTGCTGTGCAGTGGGCCCCAGCTATCATGACCAGCCAGTAGACACACAAAACTGAATTTAGTGAACGAATAATGGCAGCTACCTACTCTAATGTTACTGGACGCTGACCTGCCACTAGCCGGATGGTTAGCCACCATGGCTAATCTCTCGCAAACACAGCTCTCCCACTCATACCAGTACACAAGCAAGGTATTGGGCAGGATTGAGCACAGACACAGGTTGCCAGTGTATCGTAGTAATGACAGAACATGTTTGTTTTTTTTTTAATCATGTTTTCAAGGTGAAAATCCTGCATAGTATGCCTTTAAATCAGCTCTGACGTATTTCACACATAAGCTCCACAATGCAAAGCAAATCCGGCTGACGGCACCGGGGGAAGGAGCAGGAAGTGATGCGCGCCATATCGTCCGTCCGCCGCGGTTCGAGTACCTCCGCCGCATTAGCATTTCTCACCGACTGTGAGCATACGCTGTCTTAAAGCTGCCAATCTCTCTCACGACAGCCCATTCAAAGAGAATCCACAATCCGCTTACTCACGCAACGAGACTCAGAGCCAGCTCAGGGGGGAGGGAACGTGTGAGAGAGAGAGAGGGAGAGAGAGGGAGAGAGGGAGGGAGAGAGAAAGGGAAGGAGAGAGGGGTGGAGAAAGGGAGAGAGTAAAAGAGAGAGGGGGGAGAGAGAAGCATGGAGAGACAGAGAAAGGGGGAGGGAGAGAGAGAGAGGGGGAGAGGGAGAGGCATGGAGAGACAGAGAGAGGGGGGGGGGGGGGGGAGAGAGATGTGAGAAATATGGGAGAAAGAGAGAACTTTTCTGCCCCAAAAAGTAAATTCCCAAACTTCCAAAACCTCCCTGATTCAAATACGTATTGTGAATTTGTGCCAATTTATTTTAATTTGAATTGAATTGAGAGGGAGAGAGAGAGAGAAGGCAGGGGAGAGAGAGTCGGGTGGGATAGGGGAAGAAGGGACAGACAGAGTGAAAGTGAGCAAGAGAGGGAGAGAGAGAGAGAGAGAGAGAGAGAGAGGGAGAGGGAGAGGGAGGGAGGGAGAGAGAGAGAGGGAGAGGGAGAGGGAGAGGGAGAGAGGGAGAGGGAGAGAGAGAGGGAGGGAGGGAGAGAGGGAGAGAGAGTGGGAGGGAGAGAGAGGGAGAGAGAGGGAGAGGGGGAGAGAGAGAGGGAGGGAGAGAGAGAGAGGGAGGGAGAGGGAGAGGGAGGGAGAGAGGGAGAGAGAGGGAGAGAGAGAAAGAGGGGGAGAGAGCAAGAGAGAGAGGGAGAGAGAGAGGGGGAGAAGGCAAGAGAGGAGAAAGGGCAGAAGCAACAGACCCCCCCGCAAACCCCCTAACCCCTCCCCGCACCGTCCCCGGCCCCGCACACCTGGAAGATGACGATCCAGGCGTAGCCGATGTTGTCGAAGTTGATGGCGCCCTTGTGCGGGTTGCTGTGGCCGGTGAAGCAGCGGGTGTAGTACTGGTTCCAGTTGATGCAGAGGCCGGCGCTCACGCTGCCGTTGACCAGGGGCTCGGGGCTGAGGCCCAGCTCCTGCCGCTGCAGAACGTCGTCCTTGTCCAGGCAGCACTCCCGGCCCCCCTCCCGGCGGGTCGGGACGTCCCGGCACGACATGATGCCGTTGTCCGCCGCCAGCGAGCAGATGAAGGGCCGCTCGTCGTCTTCCTCGGGCTGGTAGTACGGGGCGGGGAGGGAGACGCCCGTGGACCTGCAGAACCGCAAGAGTGATTTCATTATACATGCTTTTAACTAAAAGTCACTTACAGTTGATTAGACTAAGCAGGGGACAATCCCGCCCTTCCCGGAGCAATGCAGGGTTAAGGGCCTTGCTCAAGGGCCCGACAGCTGTAGCTGTGTGGATCTTATCGTGGCTACACTGGGGACTGAGCCACCAATGTTCCGGGTCCCAGTCACGTACCTTAGCCACGAGGCGACAGGCTGTCCCCTGTTTATCATTATATTCCATTTTTCTCTTACGAGAATTATCTCCTTACAGCTGTCATTTCTGCTCTCACGGCAGCGCGGCTCTCATGACAAACGCGTGAGCTTTGGCAATATGTACGGTTACATATGTCACGCTAATAAAGCACAGACACTGGACTGAACAGAAGTGAGAGTGACAGAGCGAGAGAGAGAGAGAGAGAGGCATGGAGATAGAGAGAGAGAGATAGATAGAGAGAGAGGCAGAGAGATAGAGAGAGAGGCAGAGCGAGAGAGAGAGATAGAGAGAGAGAGAGAGAGGGAGGCAGAGAGATAGAGAGAGGCAGAGCGATAGAGAGAGAGAGAGAGGCAGAGAGAGAGAGAGGCAGAGAGATAGAGAGAGTTGTTATAAATATGACATGTCCTGATTTGACAAGTAAGTGTTTCGCTTTTGGACGTCAGGGAGCGGAACTCCCACAGAGCTGAGCGTAAGAGAAGAGAAAGAGAGAGGGAGAGAGGGAGGGAGAAGGGGGAGAGGGGGGGAGGAGGAGAGGGAGAGAAGGGGGAGAGAGAGAGAGACAGAGAGGGAGGGAGAGAGAGACGGAGGGACGGGGCAGAGAGAGAGAGAGATGGGGGGTGGGGGAGAGAGAGACAGAGAGGGAGGGAGAGAGAGAGGGTGGGGGAGAGAGAGGACAGAGATAGGGGGAGATGGGGGCAGAGAGAGAACGAGGGGGGGAGAAACTGGCTGATGGAGAGAGAAGGAGAGAGAAAGAGAGAGGGAGAGAAAGATATTTTTTTCTCCTGTAATGTACATTTCACTCAAAACAAATCTACCCACCACACCTACACACACTATAGAAAACACTATAAATCCCACACTTCGAACCAACACACACCTACAGCCCACCAGACAACCCACCCCACATGCCATGGGGAACTCCACTGGGTGCACTACACGAACGCCTCCATCACCAATCCGTACTTCTCCCATTACACACAGACAAACAATTCTCCTGCCTGAGTCTGCAAACAGCCCCGGTTACACCACAGATATAGGCCAAGATCATTCACACTGAGCCCTCCGGCACACAGAGACCCAAACATTAAAACTGGAAAGAAGGGGGGAGGGGGAGGGAGGTTTAATTTTTATGCCACAGTAATTTAAAGACTGAAAAATAAGGTGTTTACAGAAACAGTAAACGATAACCTTCAATCCATAATAATGTTCCCAAACCCAAAATGATTGAAACAGAAACAAATAAAACCACAATAAAACCATTCCACAGCTGTAACAATATCAAAAAACAGACCTCCGGTAAGAATGATGAAGCCAATAAATACAATTAATAAGTAAAAACATAATAAAACAAACAGAGTGGGAGAGAGAGAGAGAAGGAGGGGAAGAGAGAGTGAGAGAGATGGAGAGAGAGAGAGGGGGAAGAGAGGGAGAGAGAGGGGGAAAGAGGGAGGATGAGAGAGAGGGGAAAGAGAGGGAGGATGAGAGAGAGAGGGGGAAAGATAAGAGGAAACTCAGAGGAGGTGAAAGCACAGATTCATCGGGGGTGAAGTGTGTATGAATCCCGCGCCCATCTTCCCAGTCCTGTCTGCTACTGTGCTTCCTGACTGCAGGTTTGGGACACAGGGAGGCTCTAGTCCTCCGTGAGGATCACCCCACGGACAGGTCTGACTGTGTAACTGGGGCTTCACTCTATCGCAGAGCAGAATCACACTCTATCACAGAGCAGAGTCTGACATCTATCACAGAGCAGAGTCTCACTATCACAGAGCACAGTCTCACTCTATCACAGAGCAAAGTCTCACTCTATCACAGAGCAAAGTCTCACTCTATCACAGAGCACAGTCTCACTCTATCACAGAGCACAGTCTCACTATCACAGAGCACAGAGTCTCACTCTATCACAGAGCAGAGTCTCACTCTATCACAGAGCAGAGTCTCACTCTATCACAGAGCAGTCTCACTCTATCACAGAACAGAGACTCACCTCTATCACAGAGCAGAGTCTCACTGCTATCACAGAGCAGTCTCACTCTATCAAAGAGCAGAGTCTCACTCCTATCACAGAACAGTCTCACTCTATCACAGAACAGTCTCACTCTATCACAGAGCAGAGTCTCACTCTATCACAGAGCAGAGACTCACCTCTATCACAGAGTAGAGTCTCACTTCGATGACAGCTCCACCGTATTTTAAAGCAGAACAGACAGGCTCTCCTTCCGTTTCTCAGAAGTTCTCCAGAAAAGGGATTACGAGGAGAAGATAACAGGCAGAGAGGGGGGCCACAGCTCAGAAGGTGCCGTGGCAGGTTATCCAATTACGAATAAGAGACAGAGATAGAGCAGAGAGACGGCCATCTCAGTACTGAATGAATTCACCCCCTCTTTGATACGATCGCCGCGGTGACGCTGTATTTCTGTGCTGGTTCTGAGCTCTTGCGATAAAGTAGCCAAGCACTTCACAGGAGGGATGCTGTGAAGTGTTGGCATTTTTTCTAAGATTTGGTATTTTTATTTTGAATCTTAATTTAACCCTGTGAGACCCAGTGTTGCAGAAATGCAACATTTATTTTCAGGCGCTCTTGAGACCATTTTTTGCTAAATATCAGTTATATCCATTGTTGCAAACATTTCCCAGTTCCTTAGGCCTATACTAGATTTTAGCAACATACTGTATCTTTCAGCATGTGTCGAGTGTTGAGAGAACCGGAAACATTAGATCAATGTCTGGGTCTCACAGAATTAAATTGGAATTGATAAAAAAAAAAACAAGGATTCCCATAGGAATGAACCTACCCTCCGTGTTCAGCAGTGTGATCAGTTCCCCTGAATTTAAGCCCATTTTCAGCCTAGATTCAATCAACATTCCTACTTCACTCAGACGTTTCTGGTACGGTCTTCACAAATGCAGTTCAGCAGGTTCATCGCTCAGAGGAGAACTGGCTGAACTGTTTGTGAAGAGGAACGAAACAGCTTTGCGTAAGGTGCATGACTGGGACCTGCAAGGTCGCCGGTTCGATCCCCGGTGTAGCCACAATAAGATCCGCACAGCCGTTGGGCCCTCGAGCAAGGCCCTTAACCCTGCATTACTCCAGGGGAGGATTGTCTCCTGCTTAGTCTAATCAACTGTACATCGCTCTGGATAAGAGCGTTTGCCAAATGCCAATAATGTAATATAAATGAACTGCATTTATTTTTAATGAGAGGTGCTGTGTGGATCCAGACAGCCCAGTGCTCCTGAATGGTCTCAGGCGCTGGGTGACTGACTGGCTCGAGCACACAGATCATTACATTACATTCATGGCATTTTATCCAGAGCGATGTACAGTTGATTAGACTAAGCAGGAGACAATCCTCCCCTGGAGCAATGCAGGGTTAAGGGCCTTGCTCAAGGGCCCAACGGCTGTGCGGATCCTATTGTGGCTACACCGGGATTAGAACCACCGACCTTGCGTGTCCCAGTCATTTACCTTCACCACTACACTACAGGCCGCCCCAGCAGATCCCCAGCGGATCGAATCTCCCGCACTCCCAAACGGAGTTCCCGCCCTCACGGCCACATCGCGCTGGATGAAGTTCACCGCGGCGTTCCCGCCGATATGAGAATTCCGTAATGAGATTCCGGAGCGGGGCATCGGAGCGCCTCGGGGCTGCACTAATCCACCCGCTCCAGCTCGGAGGTGGCGTTCCAGTGAACACCTCCCTTATTCCTCCTGATTTCAGGGGAGGAATATGTGCCTGGAATGTCCGTCAGGCACTTAAACTACGAGTCACGAGTCATGCGTTTGAGCACAATCCGGCCTGTAACCGCGTGGCTAAGGTACACGACTGGGACCCAGAAGGTTGGTGGCCCAAGCCCTGGTGTAGCCATAAAATCCGCACAGCTGCTTCTGTTTGGCCCTTGAGCGAGGCCCTTAACCCCCAGGTGGCTCCAGAGGGGATTGTCCGCCGCTTAGTCTAATCAACTGCTAGTCACTTTGGATAAAAGCGTCAGCTACAAAACGAAATTATCATAATTCTATTACGGCTGCTCACAAACAAACAGAACACTTCTGAGGTGGCATTCAGGGCACACACAGGAACAACGTTTCAGCTCATCTCTCAATTGTAGAATCGAAACCCTATTTGAAGCATTTTCTATATTTAAAAAAAAGAAATCACCAACGCACGGGGTGGGAATGTGACAGGTCATTAAAAAAGGTTTGCGTCTGCTGAGATTAAAACGGCAACAATCACACTCTTTAAAAGGAGAGAACAAAAAACTCCTTTAGCTACAGCAAAATGGTGCTAAAAAAATCTAAAACGGGCATACCAGGTAATTAATCAGTGCAACATTATTTATTTATTTTACAACAGGGCTCCCTGAAAATGAGTGTTCTACAGAGGCAGAGCGGTGGAAATGAAGCTTTTTTTGGGCGAACAGGCGGTGCTTTTTAGTAGTTTCCCTGGCCGTGGTTTTGAGTGAAAGCCTCAGTGTGGCAGGGTTCTCAGCCCCGTTGCCCTCTCCGCGTTCCAGACTGAAGAGGACCAGAGCGCCTCTCTCACCCGGCAAATGAGGGCAAACTGTCTCTTAATCTCCACATTTTGCCAGACAGAAATCACCTCATCTATCACTGGGCCTTTACAGCGCAGACCCAGGAGACATCAGACTGTTTATCCATCTCACTCTGTCCCCCCATCCCTGACTCTTTCTCCCTCCTCTCTCTCCCTCCATCCCTCCCTCCCTCCATTCCTCTCTCTTTCTCCCTCCTCTCTCTCCCTCCATCCCTCTCTCTCTCCCTCCTCTCTCTCCCTCTCCCTCCATCCCTCTCTCTTTCTCCCACTGCTCTCTCCCTCCCCCTTTCTGTCTTTCTCTGTCTCTCTGCTAGCAGCCCAATTCACAACCACAAATGTTGACTGATTGTCAGGCACACACACACACACACACACACACAGACAAACACAAACACACACATAAACGCACACACAGGCATACACAAACACACACACACACACACACTCACAGCTCATCCTTAAATCCCAGTCCCCTGCCTGAAATGAGAAACTAAAATGTCTTCTGTCATGCTGTGCTGCAGAGTCTCATAAGCACTGTATCATCTGTTGTTTGATTCTTCACTGCAGACCAGTTCAATGTCATTGTGGTCGTTAAAAATAAAATAAAAATCCCTTGCAAGGGAGGAGAACAATGCGGACCCTTCTTTATGGCCCAGGGCAAGGTGCCAGAGTTTGGACAGACGGCCTAAAATAAGCTCTTAATTCCATTAGCATAAGACTGATACTGCACCCAATCAAGGCCAGTCCTGCATGATACATGACACGACAGTCTGCTTTGCTCCTTGTGTGGGTAACACCTTACAATTAGGTTCCATGAATCGGCATGAACAAATGTGGCATGTGCTGACTGATTACTACTGAGAAGTTCATCTGTACAGCTCTGTCAATGTATTTGTACATCATTAATTCATGTTAGCTACTACATTAGTCAGGACAAATTCATATTAGAGAAAGGTTTTTGTTAATGATTAACTAAGTATGTTAATGGTTAACTAAGTTCATCATATGGTTTGCTAATGCATCATTATCTTTGATATGGGGTGATTATCTTTGATACGAGGGGGTGATTATCTTTGATACATGGATGACAATCACTGATACGGGTTGATTATCTCTGATATGGGGTGATTATCTCTGATATGGGGTGATTATATCTGATACGGGGGTGATTATCTCTGATACGGAGTGATTATCTTGGATACGGGGTGATTATCTTTGATACAGGGTCATTATCTTCGATATGTGGGTGATTATCTTCGATACGGGGTCATTATCTTTGATATGGGGATGACAATCTTTGATACGGGGTGATTATCTTTGATACGGGGTGATTATCTTCGATACGTGGTGATTATCTTCGATACGTGGATGACTATCTTTGCCCTTGAGCAGTGATACACACACCACCATACAGCAGTCGTGTCCTCATCCAACTCACATCAAGCGCTCATTAATCTGGTGAAATTACAGCAGAGACAGGTATCCCTGTACACCACGGCCCGGCATTAAATATTGATAACAGGCACCTGAGATATTGACAAAAACATAATGCCTCCGTGTGTAAAATGCTGAAGCAGGGATTGATACAGCACCCTGTGCTCAACATTGGAGAGACCTC
>NC_083775.1:3031664-3044164 GCF_963514075.1 Conger conger | reverse complement strand
GTCCCTCTGGGGTCCAGCGGAGCTGAACGGTGTGATGAGCTCGACTGTTAATGTCCCCAGAGCAAGACCGAATATCTCGCACACCTCATGCATAAACACAGTGAACTGGAAAGTTGTGCATACAGAAGGAAAATTAAAGTTTGTTTGGATACTTCCCCTGCATGGCGTTCCGAGCAACAACTGACTATGAGAAAAGCTGCATCCAAGCATTAGTGGTCTAATGAATTCATATATTCATCATTAAATGTAACCAAAAGTGCCTAGGCAAGCAAGACGGAAACAGCCATTATTTAATCTGCAAATGCCATGTGAATGTAACATTTATTTTTAGCCTTTTTGGTACTGTTTGTAGGTACACCATGTAATGGCATTTCTTACGTGACACGATAATTACAATGATGATGATGATGGTGACGATGAAGAAGTCAACACATGGTTGGAACTACTACTACTACAACTACAACTAATAATATCATAATAATAATAATAATAATAATGATGATGATGATAATAATGATGATGATAATAATCATTATTGTTGTTATTGTCATTACAGACAGTTTATCCCCGTGTTTTCCACACTTTGGCTGCCGTCTCACTCACGAGTAGCACTGGGCTTCCAGTGGAACACAGGGGACGCGTAATGATGATGACACATCCAGTGGAACACAGAGGACGCGTAATGATGATGACACATCCAGTGGAACACAGAGGACGCGTAATGATGATGACACATCCAGTGGAACACAGGGGACGCGTAATGATGATGACACATCCAGTGGAACACAGAGGACGCGTAATGATGATGACACATCCAGTGGAACACAGAGGACGCGTAATGATGATGACACATCCAGTGGAACACAGGGGACGCGTAATGATGACGTAATGACAGTGATGACGTAATGGCGGGACGTCTCGGCGGTAAGGGCACTGATCTGCAGTGCGGTCGGCCGTTAGGCGAGGCACACGTCTCTACAGGGGCCGCAGGGCACAGCGCGGGGGAGTGGAGCAGCGTTACTGATCACATAGAGGAGTGTGTCCTCATCGCACTCTCTCTGTGGGGCGGGAGGGAGAGAAAAGGAGAGGGTAGGAGAGAGAGAGAGGGAGGGATAAAGGGAGATAGAGCAAGGGAGAGAGAGTGAGAGAGTGAAAGAAGGAGAGAGAAAGGGAGGAAGGGAGAGATGGAGAGACGGAGGGAGGGAGTAGGTGAGATAGCGTTTCCCCAGGTGAAAGTGTAGACAGTGAATGCAGTGTGTGTGCTATGGTGTGTCTGTCCTGTTCTCTTGGACTGCATCACTCACTCATTACTGTGAATGAAAGAGTTAAAGAAACAGAGAAAGACGAATCAGAAAAAGAGACAAGTTGGGGGGGGGGGGCTTATTAATATGACTCTGCATCTCCCAAAGGGGACAGGACAACACAGCGATGACCTCTGAACTCTGAACTTTGGCCCTACCCTCCTGTCATCTGGATCTCTTGGAGCTTTCAGCCCTCAGCCAGCTCCCATCTGTTCTGTCCCCAGCCCCCCCCTCTCTCTCTCTCTCTCTCTCCCTCTCTCCCTCTCCCTCCTTCTCTCCCTCTCTCTCTATCTCTCCCCCCTCTCCCTCTCCCTCTCCATCTCCATCTCTCTCTATCTCTACCCCTCTCTCTCTATCCCTCTCTGTATTCCTCTCTCTCTCCTTCTCTCTCCCTGGCTCCCTCTCTCTGTATTCCTCTATCTCTCTCCCTCTCCCTCCTTCTCTCCCTCTCTCTCTATCTCTCCCCCCTCTCCCTCTCCATCTCCATCTCTCTCTATCTCTACCCCTCTCTCTCTATCCCTCTCTGTATTCCTCTATCTCTCTCCCTTTCTCTCTCTCTCGCCCTTTCTCTCTCTCTCCCTCTCTCCCTCTCTCCCTCTCTCTCTGGAAGCACAGCAGCTCTGTGTGGAGTAGGCCCAGGCCCAGCGGTGGGGTGACTGTAGCAGTACTCAGGCAGTGTGGTGTGTGGAGCTGTGTGTGCGGGTGGGGAGGGGCTAGTTGTACCAGGAGCTGGGGAAAAGGCTCCTGTGCAGCGATGTCCCGAGTCATGTATTCATAGGAGTTGAACAAGGTTTTGCTTCTCCTTTTTATTCTTTGTTTTTGCATATAAAAAAAGAAAAAAAAAAAGTAAAGAACTGGTTCTGTGAATATGAGGTTGTTCATATATAGACCAGATGATGCTCTGCGTGGTTAAATAAAGGAGTATCAAAGGTCTCTCTCCCACAGGCCCTCCTCCCTCACTCTCCATCTCTTTCTCCTCTCTCTCTCTCTCTCCATCTCCCTCTCTCACTCCCTGCCTCTCACCCTCTCTCTCGCTCTCCCTCTCTATCTCTATCTCGCTCTCAGCCTCTCTCCCTCTCTCTCACACTCTCTCTCCCCCTCTTTCACTCTCTCTCTCGCTCCTTGCCTCTCTCTCTATCCCTGTCTTGCTCCCAGCCTCTTTTACTCTCACTCCCTCTGTCTCCCTCCTTGTCTCTCTCTCCCTCTCTCTCTCTCTCTCTCCCACATACTCTCTTCTCCCCCCTCCCTCTCCATCTCTCTCTCTCGCTCACTGCATCTCCCGCTATCTGCCTCTCTCTCTCTCACCATCTCTCTCTCGCTCCCTGCATCTCCCTCTCTCTCTCCCTCTCTCTCCCTCTCTTGCTCCCAGCCTCTTTCACGCTCTCTCCCTCTCTTTCTCTCTCTCCCCCCTCTCTCTCTCCCTCTCTCTCTCCCTGTCTTGCTCTCAGCCTCTTTCTCTCTCTCTCCCTCTCTGTCTCTCTCTCTCCCTGTGTGAAGCGGGCGAGCGGGGCCCCAGTACCCGCTGCTCCGCTATAGAGATTGATTCCACCCCTGTGTCGCTCTGATAAATATTTCATTGGCCTTTGTGGCCCGAGTGAGGGGGGGTAACAGGCATTGTACACAGACAGACTGCAGGACTGTATGATGAATGAAAAGGTCCTAACCTCCCCCCCCCCCCGCCCCGCCCGCCTCACTCCGTCTCCCAACCCCAGCTTTCCTTCCCCTTTCTGCTTCCCTACGTCTCTGCCAACTTTTATTTCCCCCTCTCTCTTTCTCTCTCGCTCTCTCTCTCAATACATACATATCCTTCTGCGTCTCTCTCTCTCTCTCCCTACTCCTTTTTCTCCCCATCTCTCTCCCCCGTTGGCTTGTCCTCCTGCACGGCTCGCCGACTAATAAGCGCATTGTAGCTGCTCCTGGCTCCTGGCTCCTCCTCGTTAATCTCTCCCTCCATCACAAACACACCCGACCCGCAGCCGTGCTGCGGATGAAGTCCTGCCTCGCTCTTTCTCACGCCCGGCATTGTCTGTATACTGCTGCAAATAAATCACGTCTACTTCAAGATGGTACAGGACAGCATCTATGTCTTATATATGTCAGAATGGGGATGAAATGTGATCTACCAGACTTTGACCGTGGAATGATTGTTGGTGCCAGACAGGGTGGTGTTTGTGTAGCTCAGAAATGGGATTTTTGCGGAAGAGCATCTCTGATCACACCAAGTGTCAGTCCTCTGAGTGGATAGGCTACATCAGCAGAAGACCAATAAGTCTTAAAAAGGTGGTGTAATTACTACACGGAGAAACCAAAATGTATAAAAATACACGTTAATAAAAGCTGAGAATCTGCGCTGTTCCTCGGTTTGTCATGATTGAGAAAAAAGCGAAAAGGCCACGGTTCGGCTGGTGCTGTATTACTGCATGTCGAACGAATAAAGATATCTCAGGCTTCTAATGCGTCCTCGGGCAAGAGTGCTATTTTAATCCACTCCTTAATACTACCACTTAAAACCGCTCATCTCCTGAACATTTACGGACTTTATCTTCTACATTTCACCTCTTTTTACGCAGATGGAAACATTCCAGGAGACGTATAAAGACACAAATGGCTTTCGAGTGACAACCCCAAGTCTCTCACGCCACTGTAATTCCTTCCATCTTCCTCTTAATGAGGGCTCAGAGTGGATCTGTAATTGTTAGTGTTGCCACCAGTAAAGTATTACAGCCAGAAGTGCCTGGTAAGTGCTTGCGTGTGAGTTAGGATCGGTACATCCTGGCACTTAGCGACAGCAGGAAGTGACATCATTCTCCTGTCACTTTGCCTGGCCTGTGAGGCCTAACCTTAGAGCGTAAATCTGACCTGGAGAGTCTGTCTAGTTACATATGCATGTCTATGGTGCTCTCCTGTTTAGTTACATACGCATGTCTATGGTGCCTTCCTCTCTAGTTACATACGCATGTCTGTGGTGCCCACCTGTCCACTTACATACGCATGCATGTCTATAGTGTATTCCTGTGTAGTTACATATGCATGTCTACGGTGCTTTCCTATCCAGTTACATATGCATGTCTATGTAGTTTTCCTGTCTAGTTATATATGCATGTCTATGGTGCCTGCCTGTCTAGTTACATACGCGTGTCTATGGTGCCCCCCTGCCTAGTTACATATGCATGTCTATGGTGCTCTTCTCTCTAGTTACATACGCATGTCTGTGGTGCTTTCCTGTCCGGTTACATATGCATGTCTATGGTGCTCTTCTCTCTAGTTACATACGCATGTCTATGGTGCTTTCCTGTCTAGTTACATACGCATGTCTATGGTGCTTTCCTGTCTAGTTACATACGCATGTCTATGGTGCCCCCTTGTCTAGTTACATATGCATGTCTATGGTGCTCTTCTCTCTAGTTACATACGCATGTCTATGGTGCTTTCCTGTCTAGTTACATACGCATGTCTATGGTGCTTTCCTGTCTAGTTGCATACGCATGTCTATGGTGCCCCCCTGTCTAGTTACATATGCATGTCTATGGTGCTCTTCTCTCTAGTTACATACGCATGTCTATGGTGCTTTCCTGTCTAGTTACATACGCATGTCTATGGTGCTTTCCTGTCTAGTTACATACGCATGTCTATGGTGCTTTCCTGTCTAGTTACATACGCATGCCTTAACGGATGCTAATGTCAGGCTCAAACACCCAATCAGGGCCTTAATTACTGCAGCTCCCTACTCTTCTCCTCCAACCAGGAAGGGAGAGGCACATGACTGGCGGACACCACTCCATCAGGAGGGTTAGCGGCAGTGATTCAATTACAGTATGGATGTAGTACGGTAAACCAGGGAGAGGAAAAACACGCAACTTAAAACAATTACCTTTCATAATTCATGAGCTGCAGCACAACAGCTGTAATCTGGGTGAAATATTGATGAGCGAGCGAACTTTTTACGCCTGCATCCGCAACTTTGTGCGGATGTGGACTGTAATATGACGATAAGAATTAATGTCAGCGCTCAGAAGGAAAATTATCCACCCACTTAATCACAATGAGGATTAATGTGAATTCGACAATGGGACAGACCTCGGGAATCAAAGAAATAATGCCACAGATAACACAGCTGAATATTTTACGCACGGTCTGATTCTAATGAGGTGTGTGTGTGTGTGTGTGTGTGTGTGTGTGTGTTTAACCGCTCGTGGTTAAGCACACCTTCCACCCGGTCCTAAAAATGACTGAGGACCCATCGTTTGCTCTCTAATTGGTACTTGAAATGTATTATAAGCGCTCCGGGAAAAGTCACTGGGTGTTCAATATTTTGACCATTTTAACAAGCAGTCATAAAGATTAGCACATGTTTTATGCTCTACAGGGAATACACTAAAACCCCCTTCTAGGGATTCATTTTCCAATTTCTCACTGGTTATATTTTCCCGAAGACAGATCGAGATGTGTGTTCTCCATTCCGATATTCCAGAGGAGATCGGTTCATTTGTTTTCCATAATTGGACTTGGTCATGATACACACTGCGTGCTCAGTGACGGAAACTGTTCACCCACATACTGTGCATCGACCACCCCGGAAGCAGTTAGCAAAGGCTGAGGAATCTCCATATAGATGGACAACAGGAAAGGAACAAAGATGCTTTTTGAAAGTTTTATCAGCAGATGGAGGATCTGAACGTCTTTGGATGTCACGGCTGATTCAACCCCGGAACAGCATGAGTGCGTGACAACCCATGTGCATGTATTGACCCCCTGAGAGAAAAGTTGCTTTTCACATGTTGCAGCAAAAATATTTTATAAAATATCTTTTATTTAATTTTAGTTGAATGTCCATTATGTTAAGAGAAATGCTGTATCGAGCTCAGAGAAGCCAAAATGTAAGGTCCTCATTTGAATATGTTTTGAGGGAGAACAATAGCCTGAGACAAAGAGGTAAAACAGTGAGAAAATGTCAGCATCATCATCATCACCATCATCATCATCATCATCATCATCATCATCATCATCATCACCCAGCCTCAGTGTACTAGTGTGAGCCAGCTTTTACACAAACGTTTGAAATGAATGCTTTGCTCAGAGAATGAGCAATGAGGAATGTGATGTTGACACAAACACTGAATCGCCCAGAAACATGTCACCATACATGGAGTGGCAGTGCATTCTGGGAGATGTAGGAACATATGCCCATTCAGCCTACACAGGCACAATTTCTTATCTGCCAGCAGAAGCTGTGTGACTGTTGATATACTGTATGCTGGTGGGAAAAAACACAAGCAAATGTATGTAAAACAAGGAGGCACTGCTTTTACATTCTGACCTTTCGTAGATGCTCTTATCCAGAGTCACTTAGATACAGATTACATTTTACATACAAAACATTCCTGCAGCTGGATATGCACAATTGAGTACAATTAAGTACCGTGGTCAATAGTACAGTGCAGTACATTCCCACATGGGAATCAAACCCACAAGCTGGGTGTTTCAGGCCCGGTTCTTTAGTACACTTCAGCACTGCACGGGGGGGGAGACAGTGAACAGTTCTTACTTACTCGGAACCCTATTAATGGCTTTGAGTGGCCGCAGGACCCGCACGGTCCGGATGGCGGAGAAGTTGATGTTCTGCAGATCCAGGGAATACTCGACTATCCTGCGGAAGGAGGGACACAAACGGCACGGATGTCAGGTCCAGGAACGATTTCTTGGTGTACTGCATGGCCCAGTACTTGGGGGCACCTTACTTTTATACACTATTATGCCAGGTTCCGGATGTCCACTGACTAATTGATTTAGTCACACTGTGCCGTTCACATCATGACCGAGGAATTACAAGGTTCAATCTGCGTTCTGAGTGGTTTTGAGAAATTGAGCTTCAAAGATACCACAGTGAATGGGCTCTGAGCAGATACAACTTGCATACTTTTATGCAGTATGTCTGTATAAAACTGCACACATACTGTATATTTACTGCCCTATAAACAACATATTTATGACACTAACTCATTTTCGCATCTCCTGCTGCATTTTGCACTATAGGACCCCAAAAACCTTCTCTTAGGTTATTTATTTTAATGTCTCTTTCTTTTCATATTAGGGAAATGACGAGGAATACCATACTTATAGAACTGCACCATAGAATCATTAAAAGTCTCTTATCTTACATTCTCAAGGTACCTGGAGACAAGGATGACTAAACTAGTAGTCATAAACAGTAATCTCAATAAATTTATATTTGTGGAATTTATATTTATACGCACATGTCAGGTATTCACTGCCCTGTGTGTTTATGGATTTTATGTCACATGACATAAAATATATTTTCCTACAGAATTATCAGCTGACCTACTGAATTATGACAGTCAGTGAATAGGTTTCAGAGCTGTAACACTAAAGACAACTTCTCAGAACATCTGTTACATCTGTTTCTCCACACTGAAAATTACTAAGCAACTGCACCCAATTCGGTATGTTCTTTCAGCAGTCAAATCATGAAGGGTACCATTTTGAATGTACTTTTCATTAAATGGGTATTAAATGGATTTTTCAATAATGAAAAGGTTACTGCACCCCTCAAAAGGCAATGAGATATTAGTCTTTTCTTCTCTGTTGCTCTATCCTTCCTTTCTTCCCCATGTAAGAAAGAAACAGACTGTGCTTTTTCTGTGGAGGAGTACAGGGTGGGAGAGAACACACAGACGTCCTTGTTGGAAGGCCATGCCACCTCCTGAGAGCTGGGAATGAGAGTGAGATTACTTCTTCTGACCAGGAACCCTGGTCTGGACCTCCAGCGAACTAATCAAACCTCTGTGCATGTGTGTGTGTGTGTGTGTGTGTGTGTGTGTGTGTGTGTGAGCCCTCCTGTTTTGTCCAGTAAGATTGAGGTGGATGAACTGCACAGTGTGCTGAAATGATGGTGCATGTTTGGAAGACCAGGAAGGAAAAGGCACACTGCACAAAACCCAGGCAGCTTTTCCAGGAGACGTTGTTCAGCAGACTTACTGTGCTGTGAGGATAATCTTCCTTTTCATTACCCTGAGCTTAATTTTTACTCATTTATACAGAAGTAAATAAAAGGCTTCTCTATTTCTCTACCCGATATGAAAAGCTCAGCTGGGGCGGTAGGCCTGTTCCCTCTCTGTGCACGTCTCGCGGAGAGGTTAACCCAAACGCTGGCCTGGAGGGGTCTCAGCGGGCATCTGTACAAACAGGACACAGGGTGTATGAAGCGGCCTGAATGGATGATATGGACCGAACAAAGCATATATATCAGACATTAATGTGTTCGAGTCCTTTCAGGCAATCTGATCACCCTGGTCACCCCGTGCACGCTGTGTGCCAGGTCAAGATTGTCCCTGAGAGTAAAGAGAAGGTTCCGGTAAGAATGTGCCAAAGCGTCCGCACTGGCGAGGCCTTGATCATCTCAGCTTCACCGGGAATTACGGGGGGCGAGGCACGCCGGCATCTTTGTTGGTCTCATCGCTCTATAGCGCCCACTGCTGGTCAGACCAGGCGCCTGCGGACACTCAAACTCAGAATGCGCTGATGCTCGTTCTCCTCCAGCGACACGGGCGGGGTGTGGAAAATAGAGAGAACAGGCTTCACACGAATCGGAGCAGTCAACGAGATCGGCTGAGATCAATGGTTGGGGAAAACCGGGGTATAAAAAAAAAAAAAAAAAAAAGAGAGAAAAAAAAAGAATGAGGCATAAAACCCATGACTATTTCTGTCAGTCTAACATTGTTCTCTCCCTCTCCACCTCCAGCTGGTGTGTGGTTGGCGTTCTGGTGCAAAATGGCTGCCGTGCATCACCCAGGTGGGTGCTACATATCGGTGGTGGTTGAGGTGAGTTTCCCCCTCATCACTGTGAACACAAGCATTTGAGTGTCTATAAAAGCACTATGTAAATGTAATGATCTACCTATCCATCGTCTGTTCAATTTGAGCATCCAAAGACACATTAGAACAGCAGTCCTGTTACTGCTGGGTGACCAGGTTTCCCCAGCGTTAGAGTGCACAGTGCCTGCAGAAGGTCGTTTTTTTTTTCCCTCCTGATGAACATCAGGCTGACAGGCCTGTATCCAGGAGTGATGGTTAACAAGAGCAGAGACCGTCACAGGAGAGACGTCTGTGATCTCACCCATCGCAGAGAGGAACGAGAGGACGGGGGGGATTTGTGCCTGACAATCCCGCCATGTCAATCAATCACGTCCCGCCAGCACTCTCAAACTTGCGAAGGCGCGATTCGGCGGGACTGCAAAGCCCACAAGACAGAGAGCGCACGAGAACGTCCGATGATTCGGTCCGGCTGGGCTCACGACCCGACCCGACTTCATCCAGCGAGGTGAAACTCACAGCTACAGTACACGAGTGTACTCTGTGTAGTGTGTGTAGTGTGTGTAGTCTGCGTAGTCTGCGTAGTGTGTGTAGTCTGTGTAGTGTGTGTACATTACATTATTGGCATTTGGCTGACGCGACGTACAGCTGATGAGACTAAGCAGGAGACAATCCTCCCCTGGAGCACTGCAGGGTTAAGGGCCTTGCTCAAGGGCCCAACGGCTGTGCGGATCTTATTGTGGCTACACCGGGATTAGAACCACCGACCTTGCGTGTCCCAGTCATGTACCTTAACCACTACGCCACAGGCCGCCCTGTGTAGAGTGTGTAGTGTGTGTAGTCTGTGTAGTGTGTGTAGGGGTGACCTGACCCCCACACAGACGCCACACACTGTGCTGCTGGGGCTGTGGGTCCACACTGCTTCCATTCTGTCGATCCTCTCCATCTGTACCGCCCCCCCCCCCCCCCCCCCCCCCAACCCCGGCCAGCCTTCCCCTTGTCTGAATAAAGTATAAAAAGTCCATAAACGAAAAGCTACAAACTTCTCCCAAGAACAAATCTGATTTTCATCCACTGCATCAATGTCAATGAAAAATGCATGAAAAAGTTTCTTATTTTTTTTGCCTTAAATAAATGCAAGTGAATTCCTTGCCCTGCCAACTACCAGCTTGTTACACATGCACGCACACACACACACACACACACAAACACACAGACACACAGACACACACACTCATACACACAGACCCACACCCACACACACACACACACACACACACAGACACACACGCACACACACTCATACACACACACACACACACACACAGACACACAGACTCATACACACACACACACAGACACACACTCATACACACACTCACTCACACACACACACGCAGACACACACACACACACACACACACACACAGACTCATACACACACACACTCACACTCACTCACTCACTCACACACACACTCACTCACACACACACACACACACACACACTCACTCACTCACACACACACACACACACACACACACAGACACACACACACACACACACACACACACACACGCTCGTTCCTGCTGATCAGCGCTCTTGCGTAAGCAGCTCCAGGTGCGGGCAGCTAATCCGCCGGGACGCGGCGCGTCTTCCGCACCATTCATACATATTTTACTCACTGCAGGGAGGCTACAGGTCTGAGCCGCTCCCTCTCGCCCCCCCCCCCCCCCCCCTCCCCGACGCACCCACCCCTGAAAATCCGGCTGCCTTCGCGATTCCGTTTATTTACAGTTTGTCTCAGCGCTGGCAGGATCCTCATCCACAGGATGTGCCCGGTGGTTCTACCCGCCGTGCTCCGCAATCCCGCCTGCGCTCTCCGCCCGTCTGACTACGCCGAGAAATGCAGCAGCCTGGCAAGCATGCTCATCATGCTTAAATAAAGAATGTGTTTACCAGTTTATTTACATAATACATCCAATTGCCTGTTTTTAAAAACTTTAAGTGCTCGGTTAATCAGGTTTCGGGGCTTGGAAGGTTCTGGAATCACAGTGCTATTGAGCGTCTTCCCCCGAACACAGTCATGGAAAAACGGGAGCGTTTTCACCCGGCATTTAGTGTAAACGCAAAGAATACCCACCCTCCTCCACGCACGCACGCACGCACGCACACACACACACACACACACACACACACACACAGAAGGCAGAGATTCATGGGGGAAAATCTGAGGTTGCTGTCTCTCAATCACTGTCAAGAGCAGTCAGCACCCTGAGGTCATTAGAGGTGGAGAGAGAGAGAGAGAGAAGGAGGGAGAGGGAGAGGGGGAGGGGGAGAAAGAGAGGGGAAGAGGGGGATGGGGAGAAAGAGAGAAAGAGAGAGAGAAAGGGAGAGAGGGAGAGAGAGAGGGAGAAAGAGAGAGAGTGAGAGAGAGTGAGAGAGAGAGAGAGATCACTCTGTATCCTGCAGTGCTCTTTCATGCCAGTGGTCACTGGGACCATCACTTATTGAACATATTGAACAGGCATAATAACACCGGCAGTGAAGCAGGCAGGGTCAGAGTCCACCATTATAGCACTGTCACACTCTCTTCCACGTCGAGCAATTACATCGATTTCCACTCATTCAATTATAAACCTTAATGGCCCACCATTTCCCCTGCCAAGGCACCTTCCCCTCAGCCTTTAACCCTCTCTGCTCTCTGCTCTTTGCTCTCTGCCTCCAACAAAAAAACAAGAGAAGGAAAATCTGGTGACACAACAGTATGGTAACAAAATATGCAAGGGCAGCAAAATAAAAATGCAAATCAACGCTGCCATCTGTCCGCTTTGGGTCCGTCTCTCTCTCCCGCTTCCTGCAGATTCCCGCGCAGCGGCTGTAACGGACCCGTCCAGAACCAGAACCAGAACCAGGACCGAACTGAACCGCATCCCCCTCCTGCGGCACGCATTTACCCATCAGCCCTGCGGCTGTCCAAGCATGGAACTGCAGTTTATCCAACAGTTCTTTTAAAAATATATTTTTACGGCTTTTTTTCTTTATTGGACAGGACAGGTCAAAGGTCATGAGGCTGGATTCGAAATCGTTGCAGCTTGCAATGAGCATGTGGACAATTCTGGCAGGAGCTACACTCTCAGAAAAAAAGGTATGCAAACTTCCTAAAAAGGTTGTGCTGGAGTTGTACCCAATAGGTACATACAGTTGCACCCCCAGCCAGCGATATGTCATTCATTTGTACCTTTTTTGCTTGGAAAATGTGCTCATTTGTACCCAAAGAGAACATTACTGTACTTTCAGGGTACATTTGGGAAATGTGATACAGGTACCACCTCCGTCACTTTATTTCTGAGAGTGTATGAATGCCTT
>NC_083775.1:2999164-3026664 GCF_963514075.1 Conger conger | reverse complement strand
ACATTTTATACGGAAATGAAAAACTGGATTTTTCACCCTGCAAAACCTAAATCACGTTTCCTCAAGACGTTCAAACTTCCCCCCTTACCAAAAGTAGACAAAGAGAGAGAGAGAAAGAGAAACAGAGAGAGAAAGAAAGAGAAACAGCAAGAGATAGAGAGAGAGAGCAAGAGAGAGAGAAACAGAGAGGCAGAGAGAAAGAGAAAGAAAAACAGAGAGCGAGAGAGAGAGACAGAGAGAGAGAGGCAGAGAGAGAGTGAGAGAGAGAGACAGAGAGAGAGCTGCAGAAAGTTGTGTCTCACTCCCTGTGTGTGTAATAGCGGGGTAGGGGATGAGATTGACAGACTGGAGTGTAACGTTACCGTTCTGGCTGGGGAAGACACACTGATCTGAAGGGCGACTGTTGGCTTTCATTTCAGATGCCAGTTCTATCAGCTTCATGTTCACCCACCAGCAGCCCAAATTATTTTAATTGCTAATTTAATGATCGCTGGAAATAGAACTCTCAGCTGGCAGCCTTTCTCTCCCCACACTTATACACAGCATGCAGATACACACACACACGTGCGAGCACACACACACACACACACACTCTCACACACACTCATACACACACACACACACTCTCTCTCACACACACACACTCACACACACTCTCACACACACACACACACACACACACTCACTCTCACACACACACACACACACACACACATGTGTGTGAGCACACACACACATGCATGCATGCACTCACTCACACACACAAATAAACAGACTCACACACACACACACACTTTCATACAGACAAATGCAGGCATGCACGCACGCACACATGCACACACACAAATAAACAGACTCACACACGCACACGCACACACACACACACGCACACACACACACACACACACACACACACACACATACTTAGCCACATAAAAAGCCACATTGCAGACTATAGAGCGGCTCAGAAAAGCGTATTAAGATAAACGTGTTTTTCCTGCGATTATTCCTCCCTCACTCCCTGACTTCTATTAGTGGATTTGCGTAATTATCAGCCTTTTACCCAGTTCCACATTCCTCAGCCCCTCTCTCTCTCTCCTCTCTCTCTCTCTCTCTCAACTTATAATTAAATGTGATTGCCTTTTTTTCTGCCACAAACAACACAGTCTAGGAAGTTCAGAAATCCCTGAAAAGCTGCAAACACTGCGTGTCCGGGAGAAGAAAGAGGGAAGAGCAGTGGTGTTTATTTTAAAGTAAAAAGCGAACGGGGCTAATGCTGACGGTCTGCCTCCATCTCACAGAAGTGCCTGTCGGGGCGGTGATCCAGCCCGCCCAGTGGCACTCGAGAAGGCGGTTTGGTCCCGCTGGGTGGTCTGGCTCCAGGTCGTTTGGACTCTGCGTGGAGCGCTCTGTGGTCTGGCTCCAGGTCATTTGGACTCTGCGTGGAGCGCTGGGTGGTCTGGCTCCAGGTCATTCGGACTCTGCGTGGGGCACTCGGTGGTCCGGCTCCAGGTCGTTTGGACTCTGCGTGGAGCGCTGGGTGGTCCGGCTCCAGGTCGTTTGGACTCTGCGTGGAGCGCTGGGTGGTCCGGCTCCAGGTCATTCGGACTCTGCGTGGAGCGCTGGGTGGTCGGGCTCCAGGTCATTCGGACTCTGCGTGGAGCGCTCGGTGGTCCGGCTCCAGGTCGATTGGACTCTGCGTGGAGCGCTGGGTGGTCTGGCTCCAGGTCGTTTGGACTCTGCGTGGAGCACTGGGTGGTCGGGCTCCAGGTCGTTTGGACTCTGCGTGGAGCGCTCGGTGGTCGGGCTCCAGGTCGTTTGGACTCTGCATGGAGCACTGGGTGGTCGGGCTCCAGGTCGTTTGGACTCTGCGTGGAGCGCTGGGTGGTCCGGCTCCAGGTCATTTGGACTCTGCGTGGAGCGCTCGGTGGTCTGGCTCCAGGTCGTTTGGACTCTGCGTGGAGCACATCGCTGCACACTGAGAGCGCCAGAGGCCCATTCGGAGGCCCCGGTAACAGCCGGACGCGGCCAGCTCCCGGCTGCGGGTAACGAGCAGAATACGGCCGGGCCGTAGCACGGCTGGCTCTCACGGGCCCCGCGGTCCCGCCGTTCAAAACAAAACGACCTGAGCTCCTGACCGCGCGACGCGGCCTGCCTGCGCTCCATCGGACTCAAAAGCACCGTCGGCCGAATTTGCGCTGACACGGCCCGATATTTCACACTTTCGCCACAGACGTTAGAGTCCTCTTTCTTCTTAAACTTTCTCCATCCATCCTGCATTGCTCCCCTCTTTCATTTAAGGACAAGTTGAAACCAAAATGCACCTTTTTCCTAAATTTTATCAATCGCCAATTCGTCATAACCGTGCGCATATCGTCTTAAAAGTAGATATTCCAAAAAAAATATATTTTTTTAACTCACTTCCCGGGAAACAGGTCTTTCCGTCAGCGTGTACCCGCAGGCGTGTATTGACTGCAGATCAAAGGTCTGACAATTCTGTTCCACTGCAATCAACATGCTTTAATGCAGCGACTGATGTTTCAGCGTCTCAGACGCCGTCCTCAGAGTTAAAAGAGCAAGTGAACACACTTGGAGGACTCCATCTTTAAAGGAATGAGTTTTATATGAGAAATGAGGAGATGTGAGGTCATGAAGTAGTGATGCTGAATAAAGGTTTGTGTCTCTGCAACGCTGAGTCGCTGCAGCGGAGACCTCCCATGTCTGTAGAGGCTGAATCCTGTCGCCACGGGGACCGTGTCTGTACTGTGGGGAGCGTGTCTGTGCTGTGGGGAGCGTGTCTGTGCAGTGGGGAGCGTGTCTGTGCAGTGGGGAGCGTGTCTGTACTGTGGGGAGCGTGTCTGTACTGTGGGGAGCGTGTCTGTGCTCTGGGGAGCGTGTCTGTACTGTGGGGAGCGTGTCTGTACTGTGGGGAGCGTGTCTGTGCAGTGGGGAGCGTGTCTGTGCAGTGGGGAGCGTGTCTGTACTGTGGGGAGCGTGTCTGTACTGTGGGGAGCGTGTCTGTGCTCTGGGGAGCGTGTCTGTACTGTGGGGAGCGTGTCTGTACTGTGGGGAGCGTGTCTGTACTGTGGGGACCATGTCTGTGCTGTGGGGACCGTGTGTGTACTGTGGGGAGTGTGTCTGTGCTGTAGGGAGTGTGTCTGTACTGTGGGGACCATGTCTGTACTGTGGGGAGCGTGTCTGTACTGTGGGGAGCGTGTCTGTACTGTGGGGAGCGTGTCTGTGCTGTAGGGAGCGTGTCTGTACTGTGGGGAGCGTGTCTGTGCTGTAGGGAGCGTGTCTGTACTGTGGGGAGCGTGTCTGTACTGTGGGGAGCGTGTCTGTGCTGTGGGGAGCGTGTCTGTACTGTGGGGAGCGTGTCTGTACTGTGGGGAGCGTGTCTGTGCTGTGGGGACTGCATCAGTCCTGCGGACAGCGCGTCTCCATGTGTGAAATACGGATGGACAGGCCGCTGGTGATGGGGGTTATGGGTGAGCTGTACGAGGCACCCTCTCCGATGCATACGTAAGGAAGGCTCTGAGCTGAGGACAGCTTCAGGGGCCCGGCAGGGTCACAAGGGCCGCAGAGGGGCCACAGAGGGGCCGCAGTTTAGAGCACAGCCTGATCCAGGGGAGGGCTCCTCGCTGACCCGTGAAATCTGCGGCTTTTCCGACGCGCTAATCGAGTTTCCCCGCGGAGCACGCTCTCTCCGCCGACCGTTCCCAGGGCGTTCGGTGTTCCGGAGGGGCCGATCCGGGGAGAACACCCCCCCGCCCCTCTCCAGGGGGGGGGGGGGGGCTGCTGCAGGAGGTGTGCGAGCGAGATCTCACTCAATACTGCTGAGCAACGCACTCCAGTCACTCACTGTAAATGCAATCAATGGTGATGATGATGAAGATTATGAATATGGAAATTAGCAAAGGGTACATTCTGTACAGACATCAGGAACAGAGTGGTCACTGTGTGGAATAGCTTGCCAGGACGTGTAGTGGAGGCAGAAACTCTGGGGGGGTTTTCAAGACCAGGCTTCATACGGCACTATATACTATTTATGGGGGCGGCCTGTAGTGTAGTGGTTAAGGTAAGTGACTAGGACCCGCAAGGTCGGTGGTTCTAATCCCGGTGTAGCCACAATAAAATCCGCACAGCCATTGGGCCCTTGAGCAAGGCCCTTAACCCTGCATTGCTCCAGGGGAGGATTGTCTCCTGCTTAGTCTAATCAACTGTACGTCGCTCTGGATAAGAGTGTCTGCCAAATGCCAGTAATGTAATGTAATTTAGCTTGTAGGCTAACGAAGCAGTAGGTACACTTTAGGGGTAGGAAAAGGTCAGCATTGATGTTATGTTATGATCATGATGATTATTTTAAATTATATCAAAGCCGGAACCTTCTGCAAAACCACTCATAGTCATTACCCACACACCCTTCAGCAACTCATTGAGAAGCCCCTATACATTTTTTACATAAATAAAATGCTGTGTCCATATTAAGTATTTAACCTCAGAAATAAAAAAAAACAATCCAGCGAACAGCTCTTAAGCTCAGCATAAAATGTGGAAAGTGTTGCTTTGTTCCAGAGGAAGGAAGCTTTGCGTAACTCTAGCCAATGGGAAGCCTTGCGTCGCTCTGGCCAATGGGAAGCCTCACATCGCTCTGGCCAATGGCGCCCTGTGACCTTCCCTGGTGGCAATTAGACATGATGACCCATCTGGTGATTGACAGCTCGTTTGATTCCTTTCTCTCCCTGCAGGCCTGAGCGGGTCACCAGTTCTACAGTAAGCTCAGAGACACTCAGCCTGAACGGGTCACCAGTTCTACAGTAAACTCAGTAATACTCAGCCTGAACGGGTCACCAGTTCTACAGTAAGCTCAGAGACACTCAGCCTGAACGGGTCACCAGTTCTACAGTAAGCTCAGGTACATTCAGCCTGAACGGGTCACCAGTTCTACAGTAAACTCAGTAATACTCAGCCTGAACGGGTCACCAGTTCTACAGTAAACTCAGTAATACTCAGCCTGAATGGGTCACCAGTTCTACAGTAAGCTCAGGTACACTCAGCCTGAACGGGTCACCAGTTCTACAGTAAACTCAGTAATACTCGGCCTGAACGGGTCACCAGTTCTACAGTAAGCTCAGGTACATTCAGCCTGAACGGGTCACCAGTTCTACAGTAA
Source organism: Conger conger (assembly GCF_963514075.1). Taxonomy (NCBI): domain Eukaryota; kingdom Metazoa; phylum Chordata; class Actinopteri; order Anguilliformes; family Congridae; genus Conger; species Conger conger. The sequence continues at coordinate 3,021,491 of NC_083775.1, read as the reverse complement.
ACTCAGTAATACTCAGCCTGAACGGGTCACCAGTTCTACAGTAAGCTCAGGTACACTCAGCCTGAACGGGTCACCAGTTCTACAGTAAACTCAGTAATACTCAGCCTGAACGGGTCACCAGTTCTACAGTAAACTCAGAGACACTCAGCCTGAACGGGTCACCAGTTCTACAGTAAACTCAGTAATACTCAGCCTGAACGGGTCACCAGTTCTACAGTAAACTCAGTAATACTCAGCCTGAATGGGTCACCAGTTCTACAGTAAGCTCAGGTACACTCAGCCTGAACGGGTCACCAGTTCTACAGTAAACTCAGTAATACTCGGCCTGAACGGGTCACCAGTTCTACAGTAAGCTCAGTAATACTCAGCCTGAACGGGTCACCAGTTCTACAGTAAGCTCAGGTACATTCAGCCTGAACGGGTCACCAGTTCTACAGTAAACTCAGTAATACTCAGCCTGAACGGGTCACCAGTTCTACAGTAAGCTCAGGTACACTCAGCCTGAACGGGTCACCAGTTCTACAGTAAACTCAGTAATACTCAGCCTGAATGGGTCACCAGTTCTACAGTAAACTCAGAGACACTCAGTCTGAACGGGTCACCAGTTCTACAGTAAGCTCAGGTACATTCAGCCTGAACGGGTCACCAGTTCTACAGTAAACTCAGTAATACTCAGCCTACACGGGTCACAGCTGGCCTGCTCTTACACCCATCCATTATCCCACCCACCTATTCCTGGCCAGGGTCGCGTGGGGAGTGGTGGAGCCCATCCCAGCATGCATTGGGCAAAATCTGACAAAGACCCTGAGCAGACCCTGCCAATCCATCGCAGGGCACACAGACAGAATCCACACACACTCATACCTAGGGGCAATTTAGACTCGTCAATTAACCTGACCTGCACGCCTTCGGCGCTGTGGGAGGAAACCGGAGTACTTAGAGAACACCCACATGGACGCGGGGAGAACACACTCCCTGCAGCGTGGCCCCAGGTCAGGACTCGAACCCTGGACCTTCCTGCTGTGAGGCGACAGCACGACTCTCTGCACCCTCCCCTGGGGCTGTGTTCACCTGTCAGCGGTGTGCAGCCGACGGCACAGCGGATATGTGACGCATTTCAGCGACGGAAAGCCCTGCCTTTGCCAGCGTTTAATGCCACACAGCTGTCCCAGCTTTTACCGTCATTCGAAAAACCGTGGGACAAACCGGATGATATTTTTGAGAAGCAACACGAAATCAACATGCGCTTTTGTTGTCCCATTCTGTGTATTTACCAGCACAAGTAACTTTAAATGAATGAGAAAACAAGTCCTATTCATGCTTCTATAGTACCAAGCGCTTTTTCAAAATAATGAAACTAACCAACCAAATCACCATAGCAACGTTTACATGACGTTTGCCTCCCTGCTCTGTAGCTCCTCCCGTTCCAGTTAAACTGTAAGGCGGGTGATTGGGCGAGGGAGGTGGGGGGTGGAGTCTTACCCTGCCATGACGATGAAGAAGTCCAGCCTGTTCCAGGTGTCTCCCAGGTAACAGCGCTGGCCGAAGATCCCGAGGGCCACCATCTTCACCACCATCTCCAGGGCGAAGAAGATGTAGATGAAGGCATCGAAGGCCTGCAGACAGGGAGCACAGCGACACGCTGGAACACACGGGCGGATGGATAAACCCAGCCCAGGCAGGCAGGCCTGGAGGGCAGGACTCTCACACACACAGGCCTGGAGGACAGGACTCTCACACACACAGGCCTGGAGGACAGGACTCTCACACACACAGGTCTGGAGGACAGGACTCTCACACACACACGCCCAGATGACAGGACTCTCACACACACAGGCCTGGAGGACAGGACTCTCACACACACATGCCTGGAGGACAGGACTCTCACACACACAGGCCTGGAGGACAGGACTCTCACACACACAGGCCCAACATGCAGGGCTCTACTTAACCCTGACCCCTGACCCCTGACCCCTGACCCCAGCCTTCATTTACACCAGACCTGGGTTCACATAGTCTCTCACTCAGCTCAAAACCGGACGGACATTAGACACTATGCAGGAACTGGTACTGAACCCGAAACTGCGTATTATCTACATTTATTGCGTGTGTTATTGAATTGATTTATTGTGTGGAAAGCTGGGCACATTTCCATTTTTAACTGAATGGACAATAAAGTTAAAATCTTGAATCTTCGATTAAAATATTTTATCTGTGCTCTATTGGTCATGCCTGGTGCATTTGAGCCTGCAGGGAGGAGCAGATGGGCGGGGTTTACACTTTTTGGGATCATTTAATTTGTTCCAATACTCCAGGCAAGCTTAGTCAAATGCAGAGAAGTATTTTAATCCAAATACTATATGAACCCAGGTCTGACTTACACCTCTGCTTAAAGAGAGGTGCCAGTCGATGACCTAACACGTGACGACCTTTTGTATGCCTTGTCCCACTGTCAGCCCGGGCATGAGATTGGGTTTATAACACAACTGACCTTAAACTGAGCCCCCTTGTGTTAAAGTCGCGGTCCAATGTTCCTCAAACTCGAGTCTGGCATGTGCAAAACCACTTCGGGAAAGAAATAGAGCGAGCAACCTGATCTCATGGCCTTGGAGCTGGTCGGCTGACTTTCGACCGTAGTTGGGCCGGCCGATGTCAAGAGAGCAGGCAGGGTATGACTGCGCCTGGCTGAGGAGAGGCAGGGCAGCATCCACTTACATTACACTGACCTGAACTCCCTTCAGAATCCAGCCGTGGGTAGAAGCGTGTTGCGAAAGCGTCGGCTTATTCAAACCGTTCGCCGCGATCGGCCGACGAAAAACGCGGCATCGCGCGGCAGAGAGCGTATTCTCGACCGCCTCGTTAAAAACCCCTCGGCACCCAGCATTCGCTCTGAGAGCTTATGCGTAGTGCTGGGAGGTACGATTTAGTCCGAAGGGAAAAATGACTTTTGCGTATCTTTTTTTTCCTCTCTCATGTAAATAGTTTTCTCTCCAGAGAGAGAGAGGCGCGAGGACTTAATTATGTTTCGCGAGACGCAGGAAATGATCTCCCGTGCCCGTTTTTTTTTCTCGAATCTGCACTCCACGATCCGTCAATCTCCCAGTCCATCTGTCTCCCCTCGTCACAAACATAACCGGATCGAATGATGAATGATGTCATTTCGCAAAAGGCAGAGAGTCGGCCCGCACGGGGGGATGCGTAGTAATGCAGTTACTGCATCTGCTGCTGTCCAAGTCTGCATTTTAAATTCCCCTATTCTGGGATCAGCACATCACTTTCAATTGTAAGAGCTATTAATGCCCCCCTCCCCCCATTTATTCAATGTAAACCCCATTTTAAAAACATTTCCCTGTACCAGCCTTCTTCTGTGTCTTGAAAAACCCCCACAAATAGGGGATTGTTTTATACCAGCCTGGTTATGCCACTAAACCAGACCTGGGTCAAATACTCATTCTCATACATATTCAAATACTTTTCTATGCTGGAGTACTTGAAGCTACAGTGTGAAATACTCTCAGAAAGTGTAAAAGACTGCCTTCTGGTCCTCTTGGTTGGCTCAATTGCACCGGGTAAGATTAGTCGAGCACAGAAAAGGATTTGAATACAAAACGGTTCCGTATTTGAACCAGGTCTGCACTAAACACACGCGCTGTGGAGGGGTTCAGAAGAGGGACGGACCGTTAGTGACATGTCGCATTTTGATTGGTATCCAATCCAAAGCACACATTCAGAATTTAGCTTTCCTACCGTTGCCTAAAAGAAAAGCTGTTCGTGACAATAGTAGTTAGTCTGTTTGCTTGTCTCAGGTGAGGTCTTAGCTGTGTATCCACGATGTAGGCAACTATTTCACCGCAACAGAACATGAAATTAATAATGTAGTTGTCACTCTCTCTCCACCACTTTAGACACAATCAACACTTTTTAGCGTACGCTCAATATAGCTGTACATTCAGTGCCTGATTACTGGTCTACAGCACTCGAAAACACAACACATCACGATACGTCACTAAGCAACAGAGATATGCCAGGAACTCTGAGCAGATTGTCGAGGTGAGCGGAGCGTAGACCAACACCAGCGCACTCCTGTGCGCCCTCGGACTTCCGTTAACACCCGTATCGCATCCCTGTACGTTCAGTCTCCTGTCTGGCGCACGTCGCTGTTTTTAAACTCTTATATTTAACCGCCTCTCGCACACCTGGGACGACCGCGGTGACCCCAGTGAAACAGCGGTTGGGGATTGTGGTGGCGGGGGGGGGGGTCGTGAGTGGGGGGGGGGGGGGGTCGTGAGTAAGCGATGTCTCTTCCTGATCCCCACACCAGGAGACCCACATGGTGAAGAGTCGGGCTGAATTATGCATCCCGTGACATTTCACCAGCGACCGGCCCTGCTGATTGGGGATTGGGGACGCGGCTGATTGTTATGTCAACGCCAGATCAGACGTCTCAAAGTGGAGTTTTGTTGGCAGTGCTTCTTCTGCCCGTCTCTCAGCCAAGCGTCATTTAAAATCTGACAAATTCGGGCGATTCTGGATGACAAACGCGCTCGCAGCCGAACGGGAATACATCCCAGATGTTCATGTTGATGTTTATAAGCAATGCCTTCGCCTGAATGATAACATCACTGTATACATTAAAGGATGGACATGTGAAAACACCATAAAAAAGAGAGAATGATCATCACTGTTTTTCTCATTACTATTAACCGAGATTTAGATCTAACATGATTCATTATTAACCTCCTGAAACCCAGGAGAAAAAGCTTAAGTACCTTACATTCTTTTAAAGTGTCTTGGATGACAGAAACATGTTGCAGTTACTTAAGCGTAATTAAATGTCCCTTATCTTAAGATAAATACTGTGCTAAGCTCAGGGAAACCAAAATTTTACATCCTCGTTTGAAGACTCAGGGTCTCAGGAGGTTAAGATAAAAAAAGTTAAAATGAGTTAACAATAAAGAGTCTAAAGCCAAAGTGAAACACCTGGCATGTCTCAAGAACAAACAGGGCCATGCAGGGAAGTCAGAAACGAAAGTAAAACCTTGAGTAAAAGCGCAGTACGTGTGTGAGAAGAACAGAGGAGCAGCTCGTGAGGAGCAGGAAGTACAGGCTCACCTGCAGGACCTGGCAGCGGTCGGAGGAGCAGTCGATGTTCTCGCAGGGCTGGTACATCCCCAGGGTCACGCAGTTCAGCAGGATCACCATGATGCTGATGCGCTCGAACCACGTGAGGAGGGTGCGGTTAAGGCAAACACGGTCACGGCAAACACGGTCACGGCAAACACGGTCATGGCTAACACGGTCACGGCAAACACGGTCATGGCTAACATGGTCATGGCAAACACGGTCATGGCTAACACGGTCATGGCTAACACGGTCATGGCAAACACGGTCACGGCAAACACGGTCATGGCTAACACGGTCATGGCTAACACGGTCACGGCTAACACGGTCACGGCTAACACGGTCATGCTAACACGGTCATGGCTAACACGGTCACGGCAAACACGGTCATGGCTAACACGGTCATGGCTAACACGGTCATGGCAAACACAGTCACGGCAAACACGGTCATGGCTAAATGGTGTGTGCTGGGGGAGGGGGAATATTCTTAACATCGACAGTACAATCTCTACCTCTATTGAGCCCAAACATTTGGATGCACAGTCACTCCTGAACCTGTAACTGACCTTCTGAACCCGCAGAGACCAGAGAGCATATTCCGGCTGATTGTCTCTCCCTCTTACCGGCAGTTTTAACAAATAACTTCACAAAACGGCTTCAAATGCATTTTACAGATTGAGCGCGAGGAAACCTTTGATTAAGGCGAGTTCTTTATTGCCCACCAGTGTTCTCACCTTTTTGATTTTCTAAGTCTGGCAGCTGCATTTTGGACAAGCTGTAACCTGTAAAGATTCTGTTGTACTAAGGCAGGTATAAAGGCAATTACAGTCGTAATCACAGCGAGATAAACACTTGGATTACAGTCTTGAGGTTCTTTTGAGACAAAAATGAACTAATTTTAGATATACACCTGAGGGTAATCCAAGCTGAGATGGTTGTCAAAGTAAACACCAAGGTTTTTGCAGCACTGCGTAGAACTGGGTGACGACATACCAAGTAGCTTAGTTATTTGAACGCTGGCGGGATCCGAACCAATAAAATCAGATTTATTATCATTCAATTGTAGGGGATTTTGTGACATCCACCCTTTCAGATCAAAGAGGCAGTCAGGAAGTGTGTTCATCTGATTACTGTAATACCATTGGTTAAGAGAGATGCCTGCATATAATTGTGTTGCCTGCATAAGAATGGACGGTGACACTGTGTCTAAAAATGATGTGCCCCAGGGGTAACAGTAAATGGAGAAGAGAAGCGGTCCCAGAACAGACCCCTGCAGCACCCCACAAGTGCCCGCCCATATCACAACGGGCATCTGCAGTGAAACACTCTCTTAACCACTAATTTTATTTGAATTTGTATATTTCCTGAAATATACATGCCATTCAGAACATGCCATTCTGACAAACATTCACACACACACACACATACACACACACACTTTACTTTGTGCAATAAACTACCGTTTTATTTTTATTAGTACATTATATTGTAGTTCCATTTAAATGACATGGCACAATGTCCTACCACAGTGGCACAGACTGAGGAGCATCGCTGCCTCACAGCCCAGTCTGAGGGTTTTGGGCGTGGGCTAGGTCATCCTGAGGAGGAGAATGAGTCATGTGACGGGGCTGAGACCGAGGCCGTCGCCAGCTCGTCAGAGCTAAACGCTCCAGCTCTCTCCCAGAGGCCCGTGGGCCACACCTGGATTAATGCCTGCAGACACTGAACAGGAAGCGAGTGTGCAGGGGGTCACCGAGCTACCCGTATCTAACGTCCCGTCCTCCCCGGAGACCGTGGGCCAGGTGACAGCTCAGCGGATGTGATGGATGTGGCAGCGTTGCCCAACGCCTGGCGAGCGGGCGAACTGCTCTGGAGGTGAGAACGGCGGTCGCAGATACACTCAGCCCCACACAGCCCCCTCCCCCCGCCTCCCCGGTGCCTGAGGTACTGTCCTTCCCTCAGTGAGGCCTGGAAGGCAGCAGCTTTTGGAACTATAAAACTTTATAGAGACAGATTAGCACACTAGCTATCTCAGTAACATAGATACAGATGTTTTTGATAAAGAAAAGCTAAGTGAAGAAGTATGTGCACATAATCAGTGGTGGGCAGAGCTGGAGCTGGACCTGCCTTCCGGGCGTCACCGAGGGAAGGAAAGGGCCTTGGGCCCCTCTGGTGTGCGATAGGTCAAAGGTCAAAAGTCAAAGGTCAAAGGCCACTCCATCGTCGTTACCACATCGGCACTCAGCCTGCGACGGAAAAAGGTTCCCAGCGAGAGGCCTTCCTTTTAGCACGTCAACCATGTTTCTGAGCTCTCCTTCTCTCTCTCTCCCTCTCTTTCTCTCTCTTTCTTTCTCTCCCTCTTTCTCTCTCTTTCTTTCTTTCTCTCTTTCTCTCCCTCTCTCCCTCCCTCTGATTTCCTCTCCTTTGTTCACTTCACTCCTTTGTCTGGCTTGCGGTCTCCCGTTTGGTTGAGGTAATTAGTTGCTTTGAAGAAAAATGTTTAGAAGGAACCAGCTTGTCTTTGTTTCAGAGGGTGCAGATAACAAGAGGCCCGTTTAGCTCAGAGCCTCATGTTCTCTGATGTTAATTAAGAGTCAACAGAAATGCACTCGAGCGGAAAGTGTCCAATCACATAAAACTTGATTTCCTTTTTTTTTAAATTCTCTCTCATTTCTTGGAACGAAACTCACACGGATTTAAATAAACTTGTCATAAATTATCCAGGATTTTTTATAACCCGTGCCCCGTGCCCCGTGACAACATTTCAACTTACCAATATATGTAATACGTACGGACTTATTACAAATAGTGACTTATTTATTATCAAAAATAATAGTCTGCAAAGGTTCTGTCCGTATTCACTGTAGTTGCATATTCAAAGGAACTCTGCCACTGGCACACAGAGGCTGGGAATGTGCAAAGCTGGCTCCCACAGCCAATAGCCTGGGTTTAATTACACAGGGTCAGGTACCCAGAAGTGGAGCTGCCCTCAGTACAAGATAGCATTTGCTTGCTGTCCTGCTCTACAGAGTGGTGTGTGCTGTAGTGTGTGAAAGATTGGCTTCCAAAGTGCCTCTTACACACAGCTGTGGTTGGCAGAACTCCAGAGGCACACTTTCTCATGTCAAATTTTGGAGGAAAAGAGGTGGGTAAAAAAAACGTCTACATGAAATGCGCCACGTCTTCGAGGTCTGGTTAAGGAACTGAGACGATGACTCAAGTAGCCGAAGTCTTAAAGAATCCTGGCGTAATCTTCATATGTTTTTTCTGTCCGGTTACTATGGCTGCACTTTATCAGAAGTATAGAACTATTGCAGCAAATTGTTTGGATTGCAAGGGGGGGGAGGCGGTGAAAACAAAAAAGCAATATTTTCTCAAGTGCGACGAAAGAAATGACAGCGCAGCGGGTGATGCCCGCGGACCGCGACGGCCGTGATGAAGAGTCATCGGCTGAGCATCGCCGGGCTCTCGGTGGAATTTCCCGACGACGTTCCCTTCAGGGGGAACAGCGCGAGCGGCCGGAGACCGCGAGCCAATACCGCCGCTTGATTACAGTGTTTACCGCGAGTGGAGACGCAGTTCTCAGAAACGGAGCGAAGTCGCACGGACGCTCGCTCACTCGCTCGCTCGCCCGCCCGCCCGTCGTTAAGCAAAAGCAGGAGAGCGGCGGCTCTGCGGCATCGCGCGTCCGGCGTCTATTTTTAAAAACGCGGATAGCAGCCGAACGCGCGTACTGACACACTCGCGCGCATCAAAGGCATTAGAGCACTAATGGAGATAAGCCGGTTTGAAAAGCACACCTGCTCGTCTGAGAGATCCATCTAACCCGCGGACGGCGCGGGAGAGAGCGCCTTTTATCTGCGGCGGAAGATAGATGCCATAATCTCAGAATAAACGCTTCAGGCGCTTCGCTAAGTGTTGAGCAAACACGGGGAGTGTTTCTGTCTCCGAACAGACGGGGGGAAAGGGAGGGAGAGGAGAAACGCTGTCAGAGAGAAGCACTGACTCATCGAATGACAAAACATCACCTCCTTTTCCTTCCCATCAGCCTTATCTCAGAGAGTATGGATTCACTGTACATTACCATCCCTTACCACATTAGCCCAAAAGATGATCTGTTTGTTTTTACTTATTCCCTGCCATCTGTCAAGCGATATACAATAACCCAACTGTAAATACTGCTTTACAATAGAAATATACTGATGTATGATGGAAATACATAAGGTAATACAGTATATATACATGCTGCTATTTATAAATACGGACACATAACATCCATAAATACCCCTACAAAATAAATGAACGCTACCACAGAAAGCTGATTTACAAATTGCCGGGTTGATCAATCGATAAATGGGCGGATGTACATTAAATGTGTCACATTTTCTCTACTTCGTGAGACTATCCGGTGTGCAGTCAGGGTGCACCGTTTAAAATAGCTGTGAATTAATCAGAGCTTCGGGGCCCAACAGTCCAGTCACTGCAAGATTTCTCAACTCAATTGCATTGTATTTGTATAGTGCTTTTTACAGAGACTGTCACAAAGATGTTTTAACAGAGGAACAGAAGGGCAAACACCAGGCCCCGAATCCCAAAATAACAAGCACGTGAGGTTTTAAAAAGAACCTCAAGCAGCGGGGAGAAAAAAATGTTTATCTGTCAATCACCAGAACATCATTACATCAGATCACAGTTATTGACTGACACATTTATCCGAATCAAATCTTTTTTTTCCACCAGTTGATTAGACTAAGCAGGGCACAATCCCCCCTGGAGCAACGCAGGGTTAAGGGCCTTTCGCGCAATCCTATCGTGGCCACGCTGGGGCTTGAACCACCAAACCTTGCGGGTGGCAGTCACACACCTTAGCCACTAGTCTACAGGCCTGCCCTGGTCATCAGCAGGCGGTGACCGTGGTCACGGCTTCGGCGGAGTTACGGACCCCGGCGCCCGGAGGCTGCAGTGGACGGGGGGGGCGCGCACATACAACATACACACGCGTGTGTCGTCCCACGGGTGACACACGGCGAGATCTCTCAGCTGCCTCCGGCCGAGATTTAATGTGCAATAAGGTTAGACGAAGTAAGCGAAGAATTCTGCCACGGACTCGGCGCCAGATAAAAGCAGGAGAAGCAGATGGTGAACGAGGACTCTCCAAGCGCAGACGACCCACGGAAACATATGGGCTTTCATTCCTTCCAGCAGCTACTCGGCTTAACATCAGCTATTTTTAAAAGACCTATCGTTTTCTACAGATCCTTTCAACACTGCAGCTCCTGTTTGTTTCCGTATCTAACGTGATGCGCGAACGTGTCACTTAACCCCCGGTCTCTGAATGATTGCTCTGTAGTTATGCCGTGTTATGGGCCAGGTGTCACACGGGGGCTGGTGACTGGTGAGGAGGGGGGTAGTTGCTCCCAATTGAGACCCCCCCCCCCCCTCCCCCAGATGGCCCCAAACTGCCAAACCCAAGCCCCTTTGTGGATCCAAACATCAAACACCATGCGGGGCAGCCTGTAGCCTAGTGGCTAAGGTACATGACTGAGACCCGGAAGGTTGGTGGTTCAAGCCCCGGTGTAGCCACGATAAGATCAGTGCAGCTGTTGGGCCCTTGAGCAAGGCCCCTAACCCCATGTTGCTCCAGGGGGGGATTGTGCCCTGCTTAGTCAAATCAACTGTAAGTTACTTTTTATAACAGTGTCAGCTAAATAGCTGTAACTGGTTCACAGACCCATCGGGGACCTGGCTTTCTTTATTCACGTTATGGTCAAGGACAACGTACAATTTTTACACATAGATTTCGGCAATAGAAGTCCAATGCATTGTCCCAGATACACAAAAAGCTAATTTTCAATTAATGGAAATTTTGAATTCATTTAAAATGAACAACCTTTCAATCACCAGTAAATTAATAATTCACCTTCTAATCACCAGTCAATGACCAATTCACCTGCTAATCACCAGTCAATTACCAATTAACCTTCTAATCACCAGTCAATTACCAATTCACCTTCTAATCTCCCTCCACCGACATTTGGAAGGTATATCCGGAGATTCCCGAACGCCTAAACCTCCCTCCCTCACACACACCCCCCCCAACCTCCACCCATCCCAAACATAAAAATGACTAAGTAAATGTGTATAAACGTACATTTAAATTCAGAATTTTCATCGAGGGGTGAAAAAGCAGCCAAAATATTCAAATGATTTCTCAGATGAACGCAGAATGATTTATTAGACGAATGCGTTTTAATGGGGTTTTTTTTCTTTCTTTTTTTAGGCTGCTGCCCCTGCCCCTCCCCCTGGTGGAATGAGCCAATCATAAACGGGGGCTGTGCGAGTTCGGGAAAGATGTTACAGGAGAGGATTTCCACGGCGAAGCGAGGCTCATTATAAAATGTAAAAACAGCAGCAGGGAATATCCTGGGAGGCCATCAGAGCAGGGAGACGTTTTTCATCGATGGCTAACACGCAGTTAACTGGGTTTTTATAGCGTTTAATGAGGAACAGAGTGACCCGTGTTGTGGAGAAAGAACTGTGCTTAACTCCACAGATTTGCCTGATAATTGGGTGCTGAATCCCAAAAAATATAATGAAGAGAAAACACAGACTGTACTCTCTGGGAAAAACGGAAATGATGATTTAATACAGGGGCGTATGAATGATGTGAAGCTGAAACGTTTCAGCAGCGGTGTTCTACAGTGTGCAGTAATGTTTTCTTTTCTTATTAAAAAGTATTTATATTAAAGGTGTGACAGCCGGGCTCGGTCTGCGGGAAGGAAGCGGGGCAAACCGGGGACCACGCCGACCGGTTACGTTAGCGCACGCCTGGACGCCATTTTGAATCAGTCCAGGAATCAAAGTGGGCTTCTTTCCACAGTAGGTGGCTGAGACCTGGAGCGTGCAGGAGAGAGAGAGCTGAGGTCCAAGCCAGCTGAGAAGCTATGCGAGCTACGCAGGTTATTTTCTTTACATTTGTTATTTTGTGTTTATTATTTTAGTCTGAATCCAGTGAGGATGAAGGGGGAAGACTTGTTTATTTTTTGGTTTGTGGATCTCTCTTTCTCCCTCTCCCTCTTTCTCTCTCCCTCTCTCATCCTCCCTCTTTCTCCCTCTCTCTCTCCCTCTCTCTCTTCCTCTCTCTCCCCCTCTTTTTCCCTCTCTCTCTACCTCTCCCCCTCTCTCCCTCTCCCTCTCTCCCTCCCTCTCCCCCTCTCTCTCTCCCTCCCTCTCTTGCTCTCTCTCTCCCTCTCCCTCTTTCTCTCTCCCTCTCTCATCCTCCCTCTTTCTCCCTCTCTCTCTCTCCCTCCCTCTCACTCTCTCTCTCTCTCTGTGGCATAAATAAACACTGCTGAAAACCCTGTGTCCAGTTTCTCTGGCCTCCCAGGGGTGTGTCACAGCGTGTGACAAAAGGTTAATTACATTTTATAAGCAGAACTTCCAGAAACATTGCTGTCCCTGATTCGCAAAGTGAATATACAGCAATATAAATAGATACAAAGTGCAAAGATAGTGTGGCAGCTAAGAAAATAGGCAGCTCGAATAAAAGTATTTGTTCATGAGATGACACATTACCACATGAAGAGTATGACTGGTGAGAGTCTCTAAATTGTTTATTGAGATGATTAATTTCAGGACCCGTCAGTGGTGATACTTCTAAAATGAAATGATCATTAAAGTGTTCTTGTGACGATTCAGATGCGGTCCTTCAAACTTGCAAATGTGCAAGGTCTTCAAAGATTTAATTTCTGTTTATTTATGCATTTATTAGAAAGAAAATGAGCTCGCTTGCCGCTTCACTGCAGGTTTTGAATATGACTAAATTATGAGAATCATCATTATTATAATCATTCTGAATTTGACAACCGCATATCAAAACATGGTGTCCATTTTCAATTAGATGAATTGAAACAATACTTAAAAGATCTACTTACATTATTTCAAATAAGTGCAAAACACTACTACAGGGAAACAGGGTCTTTATTTGAATTGGTCACATAGTTGTGATTCATTATTTATTGTTAGCAGTTAATTACAAGATAAAATAGCTCATTAATGCTCAAGGAGACAGACTAATTTCCCTGCTTGATGCCAGATATTGTCTCATAAGACAAGTCCCTGAAATCTCATTTGTTTTAAGAATAAATTATTTTAGAGAATTATGCAACGCACATTCTGTTCACCTCAGATAAACATTACTTTCCTCCTCCCCTACCTCTGTCTGTTTCTTTTCCTCTCTCCTCTCAGCCTCCCCTCCCTCTCTCTCTCTCCCTTTCCATATATCACTCCCTCCCCCTCCCTCTCTCTCCTATCTCTCTCACTCTCCGTATATATCTCCCTCTCTCTCTCCGTATCTCTCCCTTTCTCTCACTCTCCGTATATCACTCCCTCTCTCTCCCTCCCCCCTCCCTCTCTCCTATCTCTCTCACTCTCCGTATCTCTCCCTCTCTCTCTCCCTCTCTCCTTCTCTCTCTCCTATCACTCTCACTCTCCGTATATCTCTCCCTCTCTCCGTATCTCTCCCTCTCTCTCTCCCTCTCCCTCTCTCTCCATATCTCTCCCTCCCCTTACCTCTCTCTCCTATCTCTCTCTCTCCGTATCTCTCCCTCTCTCTCTCCCTCTCTCTCTCCTATCTCTCTCACTCTCCGTATATCTCTCCCTCTCTCTCCGTATCTCTCCCTCTCCCCCCCCCCCCCCCCCCCCTCTCTCAGCGGTGCATTAAAATGAGGATTCTGGCAGCTGGCCCACTGTCTAATTTAGGGGTAGCGGGAGGAACAGGAATATTTCATTTGGGAATGTCACCATGAGAATAATGAGAACTGGCCTCTGGTCTGTTAGAATAGGACATTAACCCAGACAGTGACAACACATCATATCTGACAGGGATATGGGGAAGCACCGCCCCCCCAGGGCTGACTGACCCTTCAGCCGTCCAATCAGAGCCTTCCTAGCAGCATCAAACCAATGGCGATCTGTCTCAGATCGGGCTTTGATCCAATCACCATCGTTTTTTTTGTGGTTTTTTTTAAATATTCACCCCTTTCTTCCCGAGCGCAGCTCTGGCCCGTTCAGTTCACACAGGAAATCGAGTCGCCAGAGCTGGCAGCTCGGTTCTTTGTTCCTGAAAAGTTTAGCAAGGGCACGGAGCAGTAGACAAACGGAAAAGAGCGGATTGGGAGAAATGAAGGACCCCATTAAAAAGCACTTAGCGGCGTCTCTGCCGGGGCGGGCGGCGGAGCCCGGAGCGGCTCACACGCTGACTGACGGCTGGCGGAGAGGCCGATGGAGATTGACGAGCTCCGTCAGACGCTGTTCCTCCGCCCTTCCCTCTTGTGTGTTGTTGTTGTTGTTGTTTTTTTTTTTTTTATGGTTAATTGAGAATGAATGTCGTCTTTGAGAGAATTATGAGTCACATCCCGGGATCTGGCAGGGGTTAGGGAGGCTCCACGCAGAGCTTCATTCATCCCGCTACGCTCTCTACGCCCGGTGGATCCGACGCAAAGCACAAACTGACAAACAGCCCGTGAAGGGGACCCCCCCGGGGGCGACGCAGGCTTTTATGTAAAAACATATTTTATGAGAATGCACACGGACATCCGCACACCGCGCGCATCAAATATTAATGTTAACTTTTCTCTGGGAAAACTCAAAAATATCAAGAATAGGCAAGTAAATATATTTTATATTAAATACAGCCGGGGAAGACGATGCAGAAACATTAAAGAAACTATCCTGAGAATTACAAAATTTTTGAGGGTCCCACTGTACAACAATGATCAGCCCAGCTGTTGAGAATCATCCTTAGTAGGGAATTCACAACAAATGTTGGACCTAGAACTTTATAAATAATTTTGCTGAGACGATCATGAAGGCAGCAACCGAGATAATACTTCCTTCAAAAAACTACAGAGACAGTACTTCCTCAAAATATTACAGAGATAGTACTTCCTCAAAATAAAGGAAATCTGCCTCACAATTTGAGTTTCTCTGAGAGTCAGACAGACTGCGGTTCCTTTTGAGAGAGCGGAGGGAAGGAGTGGATTTGGCAGCACAGTTTATTGCCACTCACCACAAACTGAGGGACAGTGAGGAAGAGTGACACCAGGAAGCTAAATGATCATAGTTCACTGCCATTTTGAACACGTTATCCTCCAGATTTCATTTCAAATTGTACTTTGTCTTCTGTATTTTATTTATTCTGTTCATAGTAGTTCAGTTATTATTGTCTATCCGTTATACTTGGCACATCGATCAATGCTTTGCCAATGTAACCCTTACCATGCCAATAAAGCTCACCTGAATTTCAATGTGATAATCCCTGAAGTAAGATGCCATGCCCAGTGACTCACATCACCGTTAAAACGGTCATGTGACATTCACGAATATAACAGGCTTCACTGTTTCACACGGTACAGAGTGAGTGTGCTCGAGTGTATTTTACCGTTAATACAATAAAAAGCACGATAAAAAGCCGGGGGCAAGTCCGCCGTGGGGATTGCACATATTACCAGAAGTGTCTCCATGCGAACATCTGAGGAGGACAGATGAATCAAAGCGCGCACACATAAAAATGAGTACATTAGCCACATAAATTAAACAACCTGTCATCACTCTGCTCAGTTAGAATTAATTACATTCATATACATGCACTCTCCCTAGAGCTGAAACCATAACAATATTACTGTGCGTCAGAATAGCCACACGTTTGTCCAGACGACCGCTTGTGTTATCGCTTTTAATGTGGCATTTATTTGCGTTGGTGACGAGTTCCACTCCAATTCAATCCGCAGACTGACTTCCTGCTCCAATCAGTACATCTCTGCATCAACCCATCGGCATTGCACACGTCCAAGTCATTCCCATCGCACAGATCCAAGTCATTCCCATCACACGCATCCAAGATATTCCCATCACACACGTCCAATACATTCCCATCGCACACATCCAAGACATTCCCATTGCACACTTCCAAGATATTCCCATCACACAGGTCCAATACATTCCCATCACACACCCAAGTCATTCCCATCACACATATCCAAGACAGTCCCATTGCACACATCCAAGATATTTCTGCTGGGAAAAACTGTTATTTTCCCTGCAGCAGCGATCCAAACACACAGCACTCTAAATATTCTCAATTCAGTAACTTCCGCATTGTCCACAAGTCAAGCCAAGTCACATTTATTTCTAAAGCCTTTAAAATTACTACCATCAAACCAAGTGCTGTACAGTTTCATAAATCCAATAAATCCAAGTTTGAAATGTGCGTATCCAAGTCCTAAAAAGGTTTTTAGACAGCATATTCCATGATATTTCACACTTTGTCAAAGATTAATTCTGCTCAGCACTGAGACATGTACTAATGTTAAACTAGCAGTGGCTGCTATTTAAACCCTGTTCTCTGATCAATGTTGTCTTCTCCAGATTACAGCCTGAGGTTGAAAAGCTGTATTCACTGTGCTTAGCATCATAATGTCACATATAACTGGACTGTAATGAGGAATTTGGCCAAATCCCTCCCCATGGTACGAGGAAGTTCGAGGGAGAAGGTGAGAGAAGCCCGACTTGTTTGTAGATACTATCTGTGGTTCATTTAGAGCAGCACTTTTCAGTCCCAGTCCTGGGGCACCCCTGTGTGTGCTGGTTTTTGTTCCAACCACAATTGCCCCCCCAGAACTTTAACAAGCTGTTATATTTTTCCTTAATTACACTTTTCATGTTTTGAGGGAATATTTACCCTCTTAAGCCACATTCAGTCAGAAATAACTATGCAGGCAATGAAGAATAAAATTCCCATATCCACACTGCACTATACTGCAATGAAGAATAGGAACATGACAGAGTATGAGAACCAACACACACACCAGCTCCCAGGACAGAATATTAGAACCAGCATACACACCAGCTCCCCAGGACAGAGTATTAGAACCAGCATACACACCAGCTCCCCAGGACAGAGTGTTAGAACCAGCATACACACCAGCTCCCCAGGACAGAGTGTTAGAACCAGCATACACACCAGCTCCCCAGGACAGAGTGTTAGAACCAGCATACACACCAGCTCCCAGGACAGAGTATTAGAACCAGCATACACACCAGCTCCCAGGACAGAGTATTAGAACCTGCATACACACCAGCCCCCAGGACAGAGTATGAGAACCAGCATACACACCAGCTCCCCAGGACAGAGTATTAGAACCAGCATACACACCAGCTCCCCAGGACAGAGTATTAGAACCAACACACACACCAGCTCCCCAGGACAGAGTATTAGAACCAGCATACACACCAGCTCCCCAGGACAGAGTATTAGAACCAGCATACACACCAACTCCCCAGGACAGAGTATTAGAACCAGCATACACACCAGCTCCCCAGGACAGAGTATTAGAACCAGCATACACACCAGCTCCCCAGGACAGAGTATTAGAACAAACATACACACCAGCTCCCCAGGACAGAGTAGTGTCCCTGTGCAGCCATGATAAGGCCCTTGAGCAAGGCCCTTAACCCTGCATTGCTCCAGGGGGGAATTTTCCCCTGCTAATCAACTGCAAGTCGCCTGTGATAAAAGCGTCAGCTGAATAGCAAATAGCTATCAGGTGTGTTAAAAATGAGATGTTACGTGCTGTTTGATTTGAGAGTGAACCCACAGGCGGACACAGACGGGAGCAGGAGACAGCACACAGCCGGCTCTGCTCTCCGGGATAGAGACCGTGCGCGGCTCCCACTTCAAGCGTTTAACAGGCACTCCAGAGCAACCCACAAATTACACTCTTTTTTTATGTCCAATCCATTTATACGGCTGCATATTTACTGAGGCAGTTCAGGTTAAGTACCGCGCTCCAGGGCCGGCCGGACCTGGGCATCAAACCAACAACCTCTCATTCGCAGGCCCAGGTCCGTAACGATACGCTGCACGGGACACTCTAGTCCGGCCGGCGAACTGAGCCTCGGTTTGGCGGAACTAAACGGGTTTTGTGTTTCTGCGCTCCTCAAGAGCTCCGTGTTTTTTGTGTGTTGTTGCTATGTTTGCCCTCACAGTCTGAAGAGATGTGTGTGTGTGTGTGTGTGTGTGTGTTCTTATTCAATTATCGCCCGGCTGTTTGACCACACCTGGCATCGCGCCCAACGCCCCCTACCCCGCAGTTTACCTTTTCATAAAGCAGTCTCACCGCAGAGAGGGAGAGCTTAAACACAGCTGACACCTTTTATTATCGGGTTTCGTATCATATGAAATTTCATTACGTCTTATTATTCCGTCCGGACTGACACCGTTCTGATCTCCATGGAAACAGATCAGCGGCGTGTCAGGGATAATCGCAGGTTTATTTGACATTTCCGAAGCGGGAGCTGAGGGGGTATTAACTTTCCCGCGCGGCGAACTCTCCGCTTACAGACAGCGGTGAGTCAGGAAGGACGGAGCGGGAACGTTCGTCCCTCATCCGGACTTCCTGTCAAAACACGGCTCCAAAACGGGCCGGAGTTTCGCGTTTGTCTTCGCGTTTACTCTGTTCTCCCCCAAGTCCCCTCATCAATATTTTACATCTCCAGGGCGACAGAGCCGCAGTGTGGCTGGGGATTTGGGAGAAGGAGAGAGAGAGAGAGAGAGAGAGAGAGAGAGAGAGAGAGAGAGAAAGTTGCCTCCTCTCGGGGTGCAGGAATATGAATAATAACACAACAATAACTCCGTACTGTGCTGTATGCTCGAAAAGTGCTATACAAATAAAGTGCTTTAAAGCAGTGAAAACTGATACCATAAAAATAGACACAATGCCATCACACAATACTAACACAATACATAAGACAACACATCACTTAAGATCAAACATAATCTATATATTTATAAAAATCTATTTTTAGCAATATATACATAGCATTTGGAAACGGTGGGCAGTAGGGATCTGTATGAGAACAGCCCTGTTCTGAACTGAGACATGCTAATATTAAACTAGCTGTGGCTGCTATTTAAACCCTTCTCTCAATGCTGTCTTCTGAGGTCTCTCTGAGGTCGGACGGCTCTATTAAATGTGCTTGGCATTATAATGCACGTCCCAGAAAACTGGACTGGAATTAGAAATTTCAGCAAGACCCCCATGGCACGAGGAAGTTTGAGGGAGATGGTGATAAATATAAAAAAAATCATAGCATAAATAAATAGTAAATAAATATTACAAATTAAACGAAATTACATTTCATAAAGACACCCCACAGAACAACAAAGTGGAAAAAGGAAATGTTTGCCCTGAGAACATGGGGTAAATAACACCCCAGTGAGAAAATACCCTCCCTGAAGTCCTCCTTTTGATTTCTGTCGAATATACTGTCTAAGGCATGTGGTTCCTGTGAGAGAGTTTAAAGTTTTTTCGTTCTACAAGTTAAATTACATCCATTCATATCTTGTTACGCTGTTTTGTGCTTTAAAGGGTAAGTAGTTGCAAACCAGATGTTACACTGAAACTACAACAACGGTTATTTCACCACCACTCAAGTTTCATACCAGCCCACCTGCGACACTACCGTTTCAGTTTCAACTTGTTCGCAACGTACCTTTTTAAAGAACTTAACCGCGTCGAAACTCACGGTTGCGACATTAATGGATGTAACTTATCTCGTAGAACAAAAAACATGAAACTTAAGACATTATATTTGGCAGAAATCAAAATCCCTCTGGGGAAAAAAAGTCATGGGAAATCTGCAGAGGGAACCCATACATAAAAAAAAAAAAAATGCAAACTCTCTTCTGGGTTTTAGGACTACAAACTGTAGCCTGGGTGACCCTAAAGAACTACAAAATGGCAATGCATGCTGGGAGAATGACACGGCTGAAATATTCCAGTTTCCCTGGCAACAGCTTATCCCTCCTGCCCGGTACCCTGTGTGTCACACTACTGGAATTACAAAAATGACCCATTTGCATAGAATTATTTCTCCTTAGAAAAGAAGGCACAAGGTTAATTTCATGCATGTCCCCCAAAAATTATATTCATAATGGACTACATTTAACGAGAACTTTTCATCGGGTGATGTCCAAGCAATTATTCAGAAAGACAATGCATAAATAAGTTCACCATTTACCAAGTAAGTGCTTTCAATAAGAAAAAGAAATAAATACTGCCTTCATATTCATCAAATTTTTACGATTAATAATAATCGGTAATAATAACACGGTATATCATAGAAATGATCAAGTCCTAGATATCAGTTCAAACTGAGTCCTAAGAAGCCCTGAAATAGCAACATTCAGCATATAAAAGTATAAAATCCGAAACAGTTTAATATTATAAAATGGCCACATAGCGCTAATAGGGTTAGCCACTGGGTGTGTAGGTGTGCATAAAGCTTCTTTAAATTATGAAGATTTTCTGTGGGATTAAGTGATTGCAATGATTAAAAATATATATATTAGCATTTTAAAAGCTCATCCGCCCTCTTCCTGTTACATATTGGTGAGGGGTTTTACATAATCAAGGTGATTTTTAGCTACATTAGTAAACATACATGCATATCTTTAATGACAAAGGACGCTTGTCTAAACTTCTGCTTGTCTCAGCAGATGCAGGCTTGGGCGATAATTCCGTCTCACATTTTAAACCTAAATCTTCTCAACACGCCATTCATTGTCTCATCAAAAAAAAGTACATATTTGAGAATGCAAATTCAGAAATATCATACCTTAAGCGAAGGCAATTTCAAAACATTTCAAAACAGCTTAACACAACACACGCAATTGTAAATCAGCGGGGAAAAAATGGAAAACAAATGAACAGAAACCTGATATGCTTCGGATAAACAAATTTGTTTTGTTTCCCCTGAGCGTTAGGACTTAAACCAAACACCTCCAGAGAACGTGAGCTGAGTCCAGAGACCGATGATGAGGAAGAGGCTCTGGACTGTGACTTGGGGGTTCTTGCAGCGTTGCAACAACGTTATTCACCCCAGCCAAATCACAGCCACACAAAACCTGAGCCACAGTAAAAACTCACACTCATGTTTTCTGCTTGCAGACCAAGCAACCAAAACCGGGCTTCTTCTCTGAAGCTCATTTCCTGGTCGTGCTGAGAGACGGTGCTCTCTAGCGCCACTGTGGTCGGCTTCAGTATAGGTTACTGAGACCAATTCTCAATGTAAAGGCAATGGTACAATCGCAGTAAAAATAGTTACAAATTTTTTTCCCACAAGACAATGTAGTCGCAATCAGTTTTTCCTCCAACGCCTCCCCACGTGCCTTGAAGTCATCATGTTATTAGGACAATACAGCAGTATTTGGTGGACAAATCAGGGACAGATTACATCACTCTCTCTCACTCTCAAGCTTAGTGGAGGAGCCACATCAGCTTCCCTACTGCACAGTCTCTGGCTCCAAACATGGCCGCGCCGGTAAACTTGACTTCACAGGCTTCAAAATACTTTTCACGAGCCCGTGGATAGTCAGTGGGTGATGTAAGAGGCACTCAGTCTACTGACACGTGTCAGTAGAAAGCAGGAGACCGTTAGCACCTCTAAGCCCTGCTCCCCCTCCCCGACAGAGCCACACAGGTAACGGGGAAATGTCAGCCTTCAGCATTCCCACTGGGATTGCAGCCTACAGCATTCCCACTGGGATTGCAGCCTACAGCATTCCCACTGGGATTCCAGCCTTCACCATTCCCACTGGGATTCCAGCCTTCACCATTCCCACTGGGATTCCAGCCTTCACCATTCCATTGCCTTCATGGGTTGTCAGTGAGTGACTTAGCAAACACTTGGTCCATATTCTTCTGGAGTCGATGCAACAGTCATACGCCATCGTCGCTCGTGGGACAAAAAGGGGCATGCCTATTTATCATCTGATGAGTGAACGCAGAGGGAACGAGAGGTGGGGGGGAAAAAGCTCATTAAACTGTCCTCACAGAATGCCTCTCAGCTCCTGAAGCACGAGAGCGTAATCAGGAGGAAGCCAGCGCGCGGCACGCGGTCCAGCACTCCGCCGTCTGTTCGCCTGCGTGCCGTTTTTGTTACGGGAGACAATGGCATGGTATGGAAGCTTCTGGAAGAGTGTGTGTGTGTGTGTGTGGGGGGGGGGGTGTAGTTCTTGGCTAACGGAGGCAGTTCGGCGAGGGCCCGTTTGGCGTACGCCCCCCCCCCGCGCGCGGGAGAACCGCCACGCCGTCGCCGGGAGAGGAGAGGCCCGCGTTTCCCAGATGGCGGGCGACGGGCTGAG
>NC_083775.1:2984164-2994164 GCF_963514075.1 Conger conger | reverse complement strand
TCCTGACGCGGGCCTGTCTCGCCGAATGTAACGGTACGTTCCAGAGGTTCGCGGTCGCAGCCGTTCAGCGACGCCGGGGCAGGAACGCGCCGGGAACTGTCAGACGGATTTCGGGAATGTGTTTTTTTTTTTTCGGTCAACTGACCGGTATCGGACACTCCCAGAGCAAGAGTCCGATTACACGCGGTTTAGGGCGATAAGCTCGCAGAGCGGAGGGATTGTTCCTTCCCTCCACAGCTCAGCCGGAGTGCGGTGAGTGCTCTGGCACAAAATGGCTGCCGTTGCATCACCCAGGTGGGTGCTGGACATTGGTGGTGGTTGAGGTGAGTTTCCCCCTCATCACTGTAAGCATTTTGAGTGAGAGAAAAGCACTATCTATCTAGCTATCTATCTATCCACAGTACCTATCCATCTATCTGTCTATCTACCAACCTACCTACCTATCTACCCATCATACATCCATCCATCCATCTTTCGACACACTCGACACTGTTCCTGAAATTGAGCCTAATTTCTGGGGGGGGAGTTGGAATGTGAGATCAGTGTTAGTGGAGATAAATGCAGGACTGTCTCATACTGAATCAACTGTGCTGGCACTCCAGTGGTCACCTGCAGATAATTCTCTCAGTAATTATCTCCTGTGTGCTTCTCAAGGAGCCAGAAGAGGACAATTACAGGGAGGACACACCGCTGACTGCAGCTACATTTGGCTCTCAAATCAGCCATTTTAACCCAGCGTACTCTGAAAATGCACAGTTGTTGTTTACTGCGACAAACAAGCAAAACAGATCATTATTATTTTTCTTCCTTCACAAACACAGTTTGGTAAGTTGTGGTGTTTACTGGTGTTAATGACAAATGTCAACTGAATACAGACTAATGTCTTAAAACTAATAGAGAAAAGGAGAAGAGAAGTTCAGAAAATGTGCTCCCATCATTCCCTGTACATGAACATCAATGTCACCATCTCTGGCAAAACTAGGGACATGTTCAAATATCTCAACTTAAAAATTCCAACAATAAATGTTGAACCCGACAAAGTATGATTGTCAAGAAAAAAATGTTGAGTTCAACATTTATTGTTGGAATTTTACCTTTCAGAAAGTTAAGAACAAATGTTATGGCAGCCATAGTGCTTGACATGTAAAAATGTATATCAAAATTATATTTTAAAATATTAAAAATATATTTTAGATTTTTTTTAAATGAAATCATAAGCTAATCAATGAAGCTGAAAAAAAGAGACTAACACCACTAATAGAAACACATAAATCATGTGCGAATCAAAAACAAAAAAAAAGACTAAAAAGACGCATACGCTGTCGTTAGAAGCGCATGAATTTATATCACCTCGAGGAGTTTCGACTCCATTTAGCAGCTGATTTAGGGGAGTCTCTCAGATCATTGTCAGCTTGAGAAGTGGCTCCTCAGTCCTAGTCTACACACAAGGCAAGCAGCGACAGGAAGGGGATTGCACAGGTAATGGCTGGAAATATGTCCCGAGGTTGGAAAAAAAGCTACAAGGTGCCACGTCTAAGAAATATCTTTCTTCTACTGCAGTCGCTACCACGACTACTCATACTAGCGTAACAGATAACGACCGTAATCATAATTTAATTATCCGTACGAGAAGACCGGCATCCGAATAAATGTGCCATCAGTAACGTCCCTTGTCAAGCACAAAACCTGCAATGAAATACTGGCTCACAGGCATTCAAGTGCTGAGAAATGAAAGGGTGAGCTTTTGACCCGTCATCAAAAAAGACATTAAATCAGCCGTGGCACCTGATAGACAGGGTTCCGCCGGTGGAAATTAAAGCCTTTTCAT
Organism: Conger conger; assembly: GCF_963514075.1. Lineage (NCBI taxonomy): Eukaryota > Metazoa > Chordata > Actinopteri > Anguilliformes > Congridae > Conger > Conger conger. The sequence continues at coordinate 2,992,336 of NC_083775.1, read as the reverse complement.
TTTCAGGATTTCAGAGGGAAAAGGGAACTCATAACTCACTTTGTCTTATGACAGTTCTGAGGGCTGTCATGCAAAGTCACAGAGAAAGTGTGAAAATGCTCTCTAGTGACTCATGCAGTGGTATACAGACTCCTGAGTTAATCTCCGAGTCTCTGGGTGCAAAACTGAGTTAATCTCCGAGTCTCTGGGTCCAAAACTGAGTTAATCTCCAAGTCTCTGGGTGCAAAAATGGTAAACTGATCACATATGTAGGGGGCAGCCTGTAGCCTAGTCGCTAAGGTGCATGACCGGGACCTGGAAGGTTGGTGGTTCAAGGCCCCGGTGTAGCCACAATAAGATCCAGGCAGCTGTTGGGCCCTTGAGCAGGGCCCTGAACCCCACATTGCTCCAGGGGGATTGTCCCCTGCATAGTCCAATCAACAGTAAGTTGCTTTGGATAAGAGCATCAGCAAAATACAAAATTATTATCATTATTAAATGTGAATCCAAAGAGGAAGACCCAGATGCTCACCCACACATAGCCCCATCTCTCCCTGGCCACTCTCCTTTAGTTCTTTTCTTCTTTTCTTTTTTTTTTTACGTCATTTGGCACAGAACCCAGGGCTGCGTATCCAGTTCCCCGCCCCAATTTGGATGTTCAATTGTCTGCAGCCGCAGCTGCGTTCCGGGCGTGAACCACGACGTCGCTCCGGGAGAGCCGAGGCGACCGCGCTCCCTTCCCCCCCGAAACACGTGGGGTCACCAGCTGCCTCTCCAGAGCTAGCGCAGAGCGGGGTCAGAGGAGGACCGTCCGTTTCGCCGGCTTCGACACGCAGCCTGGCCCACCTGCAGGGGTCGCTCTGGAGAGATGAAACTTGGTGGATCCCAACTGACCGGACCTTCCCACTCCCTGGGCGAAGCAATAGCCACCTGTGTGGCTACTGGCCACAGTCTAAATGGTGAATGGACTGCATTTATATCATGCTTTTCCCAGCAACTATACACAAAGGCACTTAACAATTAATGTGCCTTTTTCGCCCATTCACACTCACACTCACACTCACACTCACACTCACACTCACACCAATGGCAAGGGGCCAATCAACTAGTCAGGAGCAACACTTGGACACATTACATTACATTACATTATTGGCATTTGGCAGACGCTCTTATCCAGAGCGACGTACTGTTGATTAGACTAAGCAGGAGACAATCCCCCCCTGGAGCGATGCAGGGTTAAGGGCGGCTGTGCGGATCTTATTGTGGCTACACCGGGATTAGAACCCCTGACCTTGCGTGTCCCAGTCCTTTACCTTAACCACTACGCTACAGGCTGCCCCCCCTCCCGACACACCAAGGGGGATGGAACCAGAAACCCTCTGACCGCCAGACGGCCGCTCTTACCCTCCCGAGCTACTGGCCACACTGGCCTTGACAGCAGCCACGCAGGAATACAACTTTCAGCCAATCCGCTGAGGTAGACAGGGTTTCTCCCAAAGGAGCAGAACCAATGGTAGCCCACCATCAGCCTTTTCCCCGCCCCCCCCCCACAACACAGAACACGCATGACAGTGAGGGGCTCACATCTACTGCTTCATTTCAAATCCAGCCCTGGAGTGCAGAGCCAAAGGAACATAAGCTGCACCGCTGTCTAAACACTTAACGAGTCGATTGTTACACAATGTTTTCTGAGCACGAAATCCGGTGAGGTGGTAGAGGACGTGTTTGGGGCTGTGCAATGTGATTTACAGTAGGCTAGCTTGTTTCAGATCGGCTGGGGGGGAAAAAAACAAAACATCGGGTAACAATGGACCCCGTGTCACAACAGACCCCGCTCTCCCCTACGGACCGCACTGTGCTTGTCACGCTTTCTGCGGTGAACATAAAGGGCCGTTAAGTGGTCCTGAGTCTTCACTCTTTTCCCTCCGCATGAACAACCAGTTGGCAGTTTCTGCGTCGTTCCTGTCGCGTAGCAGAGCGCACAATCACGCCACACTGCCCAGGGGACGCTGACCTCAAATTCTGCAAAAACGGTACAATTTCACACTCAAAGCTAACATAAAATGCTGACTTTATACATCTTCAAAACACCCTAAAAATGTGAAATTGGGCTAATTAATGGAACGAGTCTACGAGTCACCTCCTACACAGCGGGGAGCCCATCTCAGCTCTTTCAACTATGAAATCTTTCCGTCTCCCTCTCTCGTTCCCGCACTTTTCCCGTTCTCCCTCTCTCTCTCTCTCTGTGACACTTCTGAGGGGGAAATCTGTTTAAACCTGTAATTGGAAGATGAAGTCAACCCAAGGAGAGGAGAGGTGTCCAATGGAAAATAAATGAAACACTAAACTTCTCCCAGCTCCCAGTCCTACCTCTCTGTCTCTCTCTCTCTCTCTCTCTCTCTCTGTCTCTCTCCCTCTCTATCACTCTCTCTGTCTCCCTCTGTCTGTCTCTCTCTCTCCCTCTCCATCTCCATCTCCATCTCCATCTCTCTCTCTGTCTCCCTCTCTCTCCCTCTCTCCCTCCAGCTCCATCTCTCTCTGTCTCTCTCTCTCCTCACACGAGAGAGCACTGAAAGGTGGCCTCCTTGTGTTCAGTCTAAAATATACCCTTCATTTTTCAAAATTGGTCTCTTTCACAGATACTAAAATCTATGAAAACCAATATGAAATTTATATAAAAACACCCTCCCTCTCTCCATCTATAAAATATCGGATTTTGTGAGCATACAGTATTGTGCATTTTTTCATGTGAATAAATCCCTTCCTACACCTACATAACTGCACGGATCTCTCAGCTTTTTTCGGTGTTTGTTGAATCGCACATTTGCCCCTCCCCTCTCCGTGCTTCTGCACAGAGGTTTTTGACATAACCATGGCAACAGCACCCATCTTGCCCTCACCTGCCCCATCCCCCCTGGTTACAATGCAGGTGCACCATGGGATAGGCACAGCACACAATTAGCACTGCACAGCGGCCTGAGCTGGTGGGACGAAACCGTGAAATTCAGTCAGACAGCAACTGGCATGACTACACCGCAGAATCAGCCATAACTGAGCCGGCACAATTACGACGCAAAGCCAGTCAGACCGAGGCGGGGGAGTGACACTGCAGAATCAGCCAGAACCGGGCCAGGGAGTGACACTGCAGAATCAGCCAGAACCGGGCCAGGGAGTGACACTGCAGAATCAGCCAGAACCGGGCCGGTGAGTGACACTGCAGAATCAGCCAGAACCGGGCCAGGGAGTGACACTGCAGGATCAGCCAGAACCGGGCCAGGGAGTGACACTGCAGAATCAGCCAGAACCGGGCCGGTGAGTGACACTGCAGAATCAGCCAGAACCGGGCCGGTGAGTGACACTGCAGAATCAGCCAGAACCGGGCCAGGGAGTGACACTGCAGAATCAGCCAGAACTGGGTACAATTACACAGAAACATCGGACTGGACCCGGGGCTGAGGAATGAAATGGCCAGAGAGAGAGAGAGAGAGAGAGAGAGGGAGAGAGAGGGGGGAGAGAGAGGGAGAGAGAGGGGGGGAGAGAGAGAGAGGGGGGAGAGAGAGGGGGGGAGAGAGAGAGAGGGGGGAGAGAGGGGGGAGAGAGAGAGAGAGAGGGGGGAGAGAGAGGGAGAGAGAGGGGGGGAGAGAGAGAGGGGGGAGAGAGAGAGAGAGGGGAGAGAGAGAGAGAGAGAGAGGGGGACAGAGAGAGAGAGAGAGAGCGAGAGAGAGAGAGAGAGAATGATGTGTAGTGGAAGAGTTTACCACCCATCGGACAGAGCCTGAGGGACAGCCTGTGACCTGCTGAAAATCAGTCGTACTTTTCGAGACTAATCAAAAGAGGAGAATGTAAGCTTTCTAACGATACCAAACTTGTCAGATATCAAGGGAGTTGTGTCCCGTTTCATTTTGAGTGCCACCAAACCATGTTTTTGAGAAAAACGGCTTCAAAGATTCATCGTGAGAGTTATGTGAGGCTGAATACCGACACTGAGCTAACTAAACTCCGGGGCTATAACTTGTCATCTTATGTATAAACCCTTTAAAACTGTATTTTTTCCTCAGAAGATTTACTCTTGACATGAAGACATAGAGACCGACCATGAAAGCAAATAGATTAACAAGAAGGCAGGAACGCAGGTTGTTGGCTAGCCTCCAAACACACACACACACTCTGGACCCTTGCCATGTAAAGAATATCAGAAGGATATAAGAATACAAGATGCAGATGCACTGTTCTGTCTTATCTACATCCAACAATACTGAATACTAATACAGCGAAAAAACTGGGGAAAATGCATTAAGCATGGAGGGGAAAAACTCACCAAATTAAATCAAAATACAAAATAATAAAAAAAATCTCCACATCTAAAATGTAAGCCTGAAGCATGTACTTCAGTACTCTAGATTACTATAGGCATGAGTAGCCTTTGCCAGATAAAGACAAGGAGGGCCAAAGTCACAGATATTAAGAGGTACGGGTGGGTGGTTAAAATCACAGGCCACAAAATTCACATCTTGTGAAACAGGTTGACATAAAAAAATAAAAGAAATCACCTCAAAAGCTCTTTTAAAAGTGGCACAACGTAGAGTCTGCAATTGTACACTCGACCTCTGTAAAAACTAAAACGGCAACAAAGAAAAAGAGATAGTCAAAACGATTTCTCATAAATAGCCGGAGGATTGCTTTCTTGGAAGTCCAGCTCGGCGGTAGAAGACATCTCTGTTGTGAGCTCAGATTAGTTTGACTCTCCAGAAGTGAAGGAGCCCAAGGCATGCGTTTCAACAACAGCCCAAAAACCTCCCAGCCCCAGATTATAGCCTGCTACACCACCCCACCACCACCCCACATAGCCCCACAACACCCCACACAGCCTCACACAGTCCCACAACACCCCACACAGCACCACATAGCCCCACAACACCCCACACAGCCCCACACAGCCCCACACAGCCCCACAACACCTCACACAGCCCCACACAGCCCCACACAGCCCAACCACCCCACACAGCCCACACAGCCCACAACACCCACACAGCCCACACACCACACAGTCACCCACACAGCCCACCAGCCCACCACCCATAGCCCCACACAGCCCAACACCCACAGTCCCACAACACCCCACCAGCCCAACCACCCACATAGCCCCACACAGCCCACAACACCCCACACAGCCCCACACAGCCCAACCACCACACATAGCCCCACACAGCCCCACACAGCCCAACCACCCCACATAGCCCCACACAGCCCCACACAGCCCCACACAGCCCCACACACATAGCCCCACATAGCCCCACACACACAGCCCCACACACATAGCCCCACACAGCCCCACACACACAGCCCCTCCGTGCCCACAGAAGCCTGGGCTCCTCACCCCAGGACCGCAGGCCTGGAGCTGGGCAGATAACACCCCTGCACACCCCTGATCTGCGTCTGCGCTCCGCCGCGCTCTGTTATTGGAACGGTTATCTCTTCTGCACCTTCACAACTACATTTCAAACGCATCCCCCACTCCCAGTCTTACTTAAACCCAGCTTTGGAGAATTTGCCATATGTTACATAATTTCTCTTTTTTATTTTAGGTCAGTTATTTCTGCTCGGATTATATATAATATATGTGTGTTACACACAGACTTGTCTGCTGTCAGAATCACTGCACTGGATCAAGTCACATTCCGGGTACAAGCAAGGGCACTTGGCAATACATTCCGGTTATGATTATGATGAAAGATAATAACTTAAACATGCATTCTTTCCACGGCCGAGCTGGAGCCAGTCTGAGAGCATCATCCTCAGATGGCTGACATCATAGATTACCCACAATCAGAGCTCAACACAGTCTTCAGTACAGGTTACACAGACTGCTTGTTTGGGTCACTCCTCCATTCCAAGGCAGAATTTGTCCATTAAGCTGTCCATTTTATATGGTGTGTATCTCTGGACATTTCCTGAGATCAGAAACGGACGGGTAATCTCTCCTCCCTTCCATGTTCATGTCTTTTTTGTGGAGATTGCCAGCTACATGCAAACTCCTCCCACAGCCTGCAAACTCCTCCCACATCTTACAAACTCCTCCCACGTCGTACAAACCCCTCCCACAGCTTAAAACCTCCCCGCGCCGTTTACGAACCCCTCCCACTGCTTACGAACCCTTCCCACATCTAGCAAACTCGTCCCATAGCTTACAAGCTCCTCCCACGGCGTACAAGCGACGCTGGGCTGAGTTTCTGCAGAATAAAGACTGGGATCCAGACGGCAGCCATGTGACGGACGCAGAGCGGGGAGAGAGGCGCTCTCACTGGATTCTGCATGTGGTCTCATCTCTCTGTGAGTCACAGACAGCGCTCCGCTACTGCGCTTCCCAAAATCAATAAACTTGCTTCCACTCCCGGCTTTTGTCTCCCCCCCCCCCCCTTTTGTTTTTCTTTACAGTTCCGCCCGAGAGCCTTTCATTTCGCGTTCCCTCTGGCGGTTATTTTCGGCGCGGTGACGAGACAGCGGAGGAAAAGTTGGGGCGCGTTTGAGGGAGGAGTCCGCGGCTCTCTTTTAGCGCGAGGGTTTTTATCTGCAGACGCGGGATGACACGGGGGGGGGGGGGGGCTGGCTGCCGGCGGTAACGCGGGGCGACGGGGGGGCGCTCTAAACGTCACCTGAGCTCACCCTGCAGGCCGACGACACGCACCCCCGCCACGGCGACTTCTCTGGACACAGCGGGCGGCGCTGGGCTGAGTCTGACCGGCAGGGACAGCCTGCGTCCTCAGGGCAGAAACACTACACTGGGGTGACCAGCAGGGGGCAGCGCTGGGCTGAGTCTGACCGGCAGGGACAGCCTGCGTCCTCAGGGCAGAAACACCACACTGGGCTGACCAGCAGGGGGCAGGTCTGAGCTGAGTCTGACCGGCAGGGACAGCCTGTGTCCTCAGGGCAGAAACACTACACTGGGGTGACCAGCAGGGGGCAGGTCTGAGCTGAGTCTGACGGGCAGGGACAGCCTGCATCCTCAGGGCAGAAACACTACACTGGGGTGACCAGCAGGGGGCAGGTCTGAGCTGAGTCTGACCGGCAGGGACAGCCTGTGTCCTCAGGACACGCACTACACTGGAATGACCAGGAGGGGTCACTGCAGCCCTGGCCCTCATACCAGTGCATGTTCACATTAAAGACCCATGTGCATATTTTTCATGTTTTTGAACTTTTCATACCATCAAGGAGCTTTCAATTTGTGTGAAAATTTTGGCCGAAGTATGCATATTTTAGGATCTAACTGCTATTTTCCCAAGCTGCTTGCAAAACGATTTCCCACGTAACATGACATTTCTCAAAATTATCAGATGACGTTGAGAAAAAACAAACAAACAACTGAGCGACCTCAGGCAATAATAATGATAACGTTTTTAGACTTTTCCCATCTACTGAACGATTTCAAAGAGCTCTGGAAAGCAGAGTGAGACCCGGTGGTAATGCAGCTCTTAAAACACAAGGCTAGCTGAACAGCCACACGACACAGCTAGCGAAACCACTGGACAGCACTCACAGACCTGCCAGTGGCATCCCACAAGGGCCTGTATTAGGCCCACTCTTATTCTTCGAACCCACACTCATGTTTCAGCCACTTAATTAAGAGGAGCCTTTAGCCCCAGGAAACTTGCACACGTCAAATCGTGGCCATTTGTACAACAATATCCCATTGTTAAGCAAATTCTTGAGCAAATTCATCCCAGGATCCTGCTCAAAGGCATGTGAAGTGATCCAAAGACAACAGGAACTTATTCATCAACCGCGGTAGCTCAACAGGTGGGGAAGATATTAATATTATTGATCACGTTCATCTCAGCGTAACGGGCAGTGCCCAGCCCCCCCCCACCCCCCCACCCACTCCCCCATGCTATGCTATATTTGCTTTAATGGTCTGCACATGCTGTTATGAATCATAAGGAGACATTTGCTGCTCTTCACAAGGGGAGACATCCCCACCTCAAAACGCCACAGAGGAAACGCAAGCCGACACAGTCACTGCTAATGCAGTTAAAGGAGGGCACGGAAGCGCACACTATTACTATTTTATTTGTTGTTGCATTTTGAATTTGCATTTTGAATTTGAATTAGATGGGGGAGACAGGGAGAGAGAAAGGGGGAGAGGGAGAGAGAGTGAGAGGTAGTGAGAGAGGTCGATAGAGGGAGAGAGAGAGG
>NC_083775.1:2969164-2981664 GCF_963514075.1 Conger conger | reverse complement strand
AGGCACCTTAGGCACTAGGCTACAGGCACCTTAGCCACTAGGCTACAGGCACCTTAGCCACTAGGCTACAGGCACCTTAGCCATTAGGCTACAGGCACCTTAGACACTAGGCTACAGGCACCTTGGGCACTTGGCTGCAGGCACCTTAGCCACTAGGCTACAGGCACCTTAGGCACTAGGCTACAGGCACCTTAGCCACTAGGCTACAGGCACCTTAGCCACTAGGCTACAGGCACCTTAGCCACTAGGCTACAGGCACCTTAGGCACTAGGCTACAGGCACCTTAGCCACTAGGCTACAGGCACCTTGGGCACTAGGCTACAGGCACCTTAGCCACTAGGCTACAGGCACCTTAGCCACTAGGCTACAGGCACCTTAGCCACTAGGCTACAGGCACCTTAGCCACTAGACTACAGGCACCTTAGGCACTAGGCTACAGGCACCTTAGCCACTAGGCTACAGGCACCTTAGCCACTAGGCTACAGGCACCTTAGACACTAGGCTACAGGCACCTTAGCCACTAGGCTACAGGCACCTTAGCCACTAGGCTACAGGCACCTTAGGCACTAGGCTACAGGCACCTTAGCCACTAGGCTACAGGCACCTTAGCCACTAGGCTACAGGCACCTTAGGCACTAGGCTACAGGCACCTTAGCCACTAGGCTACAGGCACCTTAGCCACTAGGCTACAGGCACCTTAGGCACCAGTGCAGATGGGGACAGCCCAAGCCACAGTAGGACTCTAATGTCAGGTACATGCACAGGCCGGGAGCAGACAAGCCCAAAATAACCGGGCCCTGACAAATAATTACCCTCCTATAACTCCATTTGTTCAGGAACCCGGGAGAGAGGCGGTGTCGGTCCATTTAGGATATAAATAAAGCTACGAGAGATTGAAACAGAGAGTGTGTGACTACTACAGATGTGCACAATTATGTCTCGGAGGGTCACAAGCAAAATGGTACAAACAAAAATAACAATACATTGATATACTGTTATATGCATATATGGGGCATTGTTATATAAACGGGGCAGCCAGCAGCTTTCAAACCAAGAAGGTGTACCACAAACAAACTAAGAGATAAAAACATGAAACATTACAAAAAAAATCAATTTTAAGAAAGTAGTAAAGTAGTGAAATAAAAAAGGCGGAATAATTACAACGTTCAAATCAAAATACTGAAATGAAAATAAATAAATGAATAAAAGCCGGAGCAAGTGAATAAATGCCCTAAAATGCATAAATAAATAAATAAAAAAAGCTGAAATCTATAAATCCATTAGGTTCGTTTTTTAATATCCTTTGTTGGCTCACGCAGTTCTATTAAGCTGATGGCCATGCAGGTCCCCAGATATGATTTTATGTCGGGCAGAGGCGTTTTAAAACTCTTAAAATTTATGAGAGATATAGTTGTGACCGTGGCAGGCTCTGGCACAGCTGTGCGAGATTAATTTTTAATGGCGCTGTAATGCACTTTGTTATGTGTTGTTTATTATTTTATTCTTATTGTCAGATTCATTACGACTACATTGAGCAAGGATGTGAATGTTAACCGTAAAATCGATGGCAACGGCGTGGTTGTGAAGGTTACGCGCTTCCCCTGAAACTACGGCTAATGGGCTGGACGTCACGTCGCCTTGAGACAGGCGCCAGGTAGGATCCTGCAAAGCCTGCCCACCTCTCAGCCATCCAACACTGTCTACAGACAGGCAATTGGAAAGAGAGGGGGGGGAAAAAAACTAAAAGTATCAATTTCAATCAGTCATTCATCTAGCATCCTATTTTCTCCCTGACATTTCCAAACATGCTAATCTGTAGGCTAATGCGTGTATTTGTCCTGTCCTGGTTACTTCACAGCAGTGGGCAGCCACCATGTGGAACCCAGGGAGCGATGCAGGGTTTAGGGCCTTGCTCGAGGGCCCAACAGCTGTGCGGACCTTGTCGTGGCTACACCAGTGATTGAACCACCAACCTTTCAGGGGGCCAGTCATGTACCTTAGCCTCCAGGTATACTGCCCCATGCTATACTGGTGAGAAAACACACGGTAGTCGGTATCACAGTTAGGACTGTGGTGGACATTAAGCTAAGGGACTGGGTAACATAAGCCACATGAGACACACACACACACACACACACACACAGCTAAAACAGCGAAGCAATCACACAGGAATGAAAGTCAGTATGAACGGAACGCAGGCTCTGTGACGTGGGGATTTTCCCAGGGTAATTCTCTAGAGGATCTGCCCGCGCAAGGAACATAATTGAGGTAATTAAGTGGCTAATGAGCTAAATCTCCTCACTGCACGGCTGAACGCTGGGGGTGGCGGGGGGGATGGGGGGGTGGGAGGGGGATGGGGGTCGCAGGGTCAACCGCACGGCGAACGGGAGAGCCTCTGGTCGCCAACGAGCGCTCGAGAAACCGGGACGAACAAAAGGAAACGTCGCCCTCGCGGCCTCCCCCGTCAGCCTCTCGGTAAAGGCCTCTCTCTGGATGCAGAAAAGCGCAGTTCGTCCCCCCGCGGAACCGCTGGCACTATGAATTACACTCGACCCATTTCATCATTTCACTTTCCTGCAGATTATTTATCGGGGCTGCCAGCTCCAGTCCGGGGAGGAGAGTAAATATATATACATATATATATATATATATATATACACACAGTGAAGCAGAAGATTCCTGTGCGTCTGAGCACAGAGCAGTGTGGGAAGAGCACAGTCATTAAGGCCCCGACAGGGTCCTCAGGAAGATCGTAAAGATCGACCATTTCACAGCTTTCCCTGAAAACTACAATCCCTGGGAAGCACAACCTGCCACGTCAGCACTTCTGTAAACGGGTGTGTGCGTGCATGCGCATGAGTGTGTGTGTGTGTGTGAGAATGTATAGGGCTGTGTGTGTGTGTGTGTGTGTGTAGTGCATGATTTCCTCCTGTACACTTCTGCATGAAGCGTATAACTTGCAGCAGGACTGAGTGACCTCCTGGAGGGGGGAAAAGTGGGTTCTGTGTTAGTCAGGAAGGGCGTTAACATCATGAGATGCGGGTCTAATGCCAGCAGGGGGCTGGGGGCTCAGAACTTCACTGCCGTTCATCTGAAGAGGATTTCACCCAGGGCCACGGGCAGGGCCCACACGGGGCTAACACCCAGAGCAGAGCCTTACTGGAGCTTAGCACCCCATATCTGTGTTTGTGAGTGTGTCTATGTGTGTGTGTATGGGTGTGAGAGAGAGTGAGTGCACCTTTGAGTATGTGTGTGTATATGTGTGTTTGTGTGCGTGCGTGTGTGTGTGTTTGTGTGCGTGCGTGCGTGCGTGCGTGCGAGAGAGTGCACCTTTGTGTATTAGTGTGTGTGTGTGTGAGAGAGAGTGAGTGCACCTTTGTGTATGTGTGTGTGTGTGTGTGAGAGAGCACCTTTGTGTATGTGTGGGTGTATGTGTGTGTGTGGCAGAGAGAGAAAGATAGCATGCATCACAGATTACATATGGTCAATACGACTTTCCATTTCTTTCATTCTGTTATTGTTTAATGGGAAGGGTAGCTCTCAGCGGTCCTCAATGCCTGCAGCCACATTCTGTGGTCTCGTTCTCGGTAAGAGTGCAAGCCAGTCCCTCCCTGGCTGGGAGACGAAGACAGAGAACATCCATCATCGCTGGAGCCAAATGAGACAATGAAGTTCTGGAAACTTCTGCCGCCTCGGTGATCGGCGAAGGTCACACCTGGCCACGGGATTCATACCTCAGACTCACGGGAGCCTGGGACTGCAGAACCTCACTGAAACATAACCGAAAATAAGCAGCGCTTATAATCTTACAGCGCGGTTCAGTTCAGAGGGGGACATATCTAATTGGACAGTGGGGAGGAGGGCGCTAATGTAGCGCAGTGGCTAGTGAAAAAACGGACTTGTAAGCCGGTTGTTGGTTCAAAGCTGGCATAGTAGTGGGGTTTTGGAGCACTTCAGGGAGTGTCCCCAGGGGTAGATGGGTAATAAAGCAGAATATGTACCACTGGTTCGGGTGTTAAGCAAACAGGAACCACGTCGCTTCATTCAGTCCCTGTAATTGGGGAAACATCTCCTTCTGTGCTGAAATTCAACGTGTAACCCATAAATATGTGGACACCATCCTGCTAAAAGAGTGGAATCAGCCCAGTTAAGGAGTAGTGTGATCTCAGGAGCTGGAAACATGAGTCACACGCAGTGTGAGATGCAGTGTTCAATACACTGCACTCCATTACCCAGAACTCTGTGCTTCACCCAGAACAGGTTTTAATGGTTTTAATGCACTGCACTCCATTACCCAGAACTCTGCGCTTCACCCTGACCAGGTCTTAATACACTGCACTACATTACCCAGAACTCTCAATTTCAACCAGATGAGACCCTCTCCAATCACACACCACCCCTAATGACACCACCAATCTTCTCCCTTCTTCTGTCTTTTCAAGGTTATTTTAATTTTAACTGTCATTTAAGTGCCATCCGATTAAAGTCCATTAAATTCCATCCTCCTAAACTCTGTTCCACAGACGACGGGGGCACACACATGCAAGCACACCTTCTGAGTCATGCTTTTTTGACACAAAGGTTTCGAGAAAAAAAGAGGTGTGTCCAAATTAGTTCAGCTATTTTTAAGGAGACTAGAGCTATGCTTCTTTGCTCCTTCTTTATGTATGCATGATCTTTGCTCTGACTCCCAGTAATTGCTCTCTTGTTGAATTTTCCTCTCTCTCACTGTCCTCCCTCACACACACACACACACTCACACACACACACACACACACACACACACTCACACTCACACTCACACAGTGATATTCTCATTAGGTATTAATATGCCCTCTGTCCCCTCTCTCTTTTTCTCTCTCTCTCTCTCTCTCTCTCAGACACACACAGTGATATTCACATTTACACTCTCTCTCTCATTCTCTCTCTCCCTCTCTCTCTGTCCTCCCTCTCTCACACACACACACACACACACTCACACACTCACACACTCACACACTCACACACACTCACACACAAACACACACAAACACACACACACACACACTCACACACACACACACACACACTCACACACACACACACAAACACACACACACACAGTGATATTCACATTTACACTCTCTCTCTCATTCTCTCTCTCTCTCTCTCTCTCTCTCTCTCTCAGACACACACACAGTGATATTCACATTTACACTCTCTCTTTCATTCTCCTCTCCGGTCACTCTGTCCTCCCCTCTGAAATTCAAATGAGCAAAAGCTCAACAAATGTCAATTCATTTACATCACTGCAAATCGTGTACAGAAATGACAATGAATAGCATGAAAATAGATTAAATAACAGCGTTCAAAATGAGAAAATATGAACAATGCAGCTGATAAATAAGGATCCTCTCTCTCTCTGTCTCCCTCCTTTCCTCCCTCTGTCAGTGCTCAGTGCTCTCTCTCTCTCTCTCTCTCTTTCTCGGCCTGGAAGTTCAGCACAATCCTGTGTAATTATGCCTCTCCCCGGTGGCTATATTTGGTGAGAACACAGTCGCGCTCGGTTGTACCTCCAGACTCCAGACTCGCACACGAAACCATTGTCTTTCATCCTCACCCTGTCGCACTGGCCAAGAACCCAGTTTTGCACTCGCAGAAGTCAGCCAGACACTCTGAAGTTAAAACAAGGTGAACTGCCCCCAAAATCCCGGTATAGTCAGCGCATCCCTCTATACCTCTGTCACTTCAATCTGCATCCTAATTTTGATTCATTAACCCCATCCACTCTGCCCCCTTATGGTTGAGTCTCAAATGATTGTGGCGTTCATATGTATTTAGTACAAAAAACTGTGATGTAATAAAACTGCTAAACGGCGAATGCCAGAAGACTCTGCTAGAGAGAACAGCAGTTTAGATTATTATCAGGCTCTTATTTGCAATGCAGGGCAATGAAACAGCGGACTCTCCCATACCACGCTTACGATTGACAACCCTGACCTCGTCACAGACTCAGAGAATAAAAGGCATATTCTAACAATCTTTGATACCCTTCCTCTATGTCAAAAAATCATGTTCCAATATAAGAACAAATACATACCATTCAGAAGTTGCATGAAATCATAATCCGTTCAGCCAGTATTTTTGGCAGTACTATGCTTAAGCAAATTACTTGAACCACTTGTAATTGTCGTGTAAATGCACTGCTACATAATTTCAGTAGCAAACTGATGTAAAGCATGACACGTTTCTTGTAAGAGGTTTCCTACACTTTCCAAACAGGTGTAATGCGTCTTATATCAGGTGATGGACAGTTTAGGAATATCGCTGTACTGGCTAATGGGGCTCTGCTTAACCTCATTTTGAAATAAAGTTTTAAATGTGATGCAGTTTTGTAAGAAAGTGTTAGGTTAAGTAATCCTTTTTGGAAAGCTTTTTGATCACTTTGGGCAGGCTTAATAAAAACATACTCTGTAAATAACTATGTAAATAACACACATATGAAGGCTAATTCTCTTTATATTTTGTATAAGCTTTTCTATTCATTCATGTGTCTGGACAAAAAGATACACAGATGTTTTGTATTTGGAGAGATTTGGGGGCCTCTGGGTGCAGTTTTGGGAAAACCCATGTGGAATTTGAATCCTTTGAGTAGATATCTTTACAAAATAGTTTGTACACAAGTTGACATCAAGTGTGTGCACAAATATTAAGTAGTTTGGGGTTGGTCATTGACTTGAATTGAATTTGAGATATGCAATGCTAAACTAAATAAACTTAAGGCATAATTATTTTGTACTTTAGTGAACGTTTTCTGTACACTGGATGTACATGGCCACTTCCAACAGAAGTTAACGTCCGTTCAATGGTAGTTTTTCTCCTGAGGAATGTGGTTTATGATTATGGTTGCTTATTGACTATCCCAGACACAAAAACACTTTGACTGATGTTAATTAGGCCAATATGTACAAACAAATAACTGCACAACGTCCCTGTGTTCTGTTCGGAAGACCGTGTTAGCTCACAACGGTCGAAACACCTATTCAATGTTATGCAGGCTGGGCCGACTATAAGCCTGCCCGGTTCATAGTCTCGTTAGCAACCGCTCGCCCGCCACAATGTTACAGATGTTGATTGAATAGAAGCCAAAGTTATGGATAGATGTTGACTGAATAGAAGCCAAAGTTATGGACAGATTTTGACGGAATAGAAGCCAAAGTTATGGACAGATTTTGACTGAATAGAAGTCAAAGTTATGGACAGATGTTGATGGAATAGAAGCCAAAGTTATGGATAGATTTTGACTGAATATAAGCCAAAGTTATGGACAGATGTTGACTGAATAGAAGCCAAAGTCATGGACAGATGTTGATTGAACAGAAGCCAAAGTCATGAACAGACATCGATTGAACAGAAGCTGAAGTTATGGACAGACGTAGACTAATTGCAGGCCTTGGCCTGCACTTGCCCTGTACCGACCCGCTCAGATCAGTGCTTGGGAAAGGGCCGTGTGAGTCTAACCCCACATTTCATCCCCGACTGTACGACAGGGTGGAGAGACCGAGGGCCGTCTGTTCGGCGGCGCCTTAAACAGATTGCCTTTCCAGTGAAGAGTGCTTCTAAATGTCACTGCCTTCCCCGTGGCTAAAAATAAGGTCTTCCGCTTTCTCTTCATTGTGCGCGCACAGTGGCACTCCATCTATTCTCCTGCACACCGCATTAACGCTCGATAGCTCAGCCGCGGCGTCGGTGGGGCTCGAACACGGGCAGAAATACAGCGACGATGGTAAAAATAACAATCATAAGAATCCGTTATTAATTATCAGCAACTCTCCGTTGCCCGGACTGATTGCTAATAAACAACGTCACATTAGCATTATCATGAATGCAGGCAGTAACTTTTCAATAGAATGCAGCTACGTATAAATACTTGATAAATGTGTGGCTGGATTTTTTTTTTTAAATGGCTGGATTTTAAAATGCCATTGTTACCATTTTTAAAGGCTTGTCAGCATTAATACATGTTTGTACCTGGCTGAGGTAGGCCAGCCCTGGTGGGATGGGAGTTTATTTTAGCAAAGTGTTCCTGAATTATTGATGATCAGCTCCCAGCAGTGTGTTTTATGAGAGTGTACAGTCAGCATCCTGTGCTGATTTTTGGCTTTAGAATCTGATTCTGCAAGGTGCACCACTGCACAGGTATCGCTGGAGTCAAATCTTTACCTGTGCAGGTGGGTCTCCTCCCAGGTAAGGATGGCAAGCAACAAACCTCACCCCTCTCTGAGTGTCTCAGTGTCCCTGAGCAACAAGCCTCACCCCTCTCTGGGTGTGTCAGTGTCCCTGAGCAACAAACCTCACCCCTCTCTGGGTGTGTCAGTGTCCCTGAGCAACAAACCTCACCCCTCTCTGGGTGTGTCAGTGTCCCTGAGCAAGAAACCTAACCCGCAATTGCTCCCAAGGAGCTGGTCGGTGCCTTGCATGGAAGCCCTTCGCCATTGGTGAATGGGTGAATGAGAGGCATTCATTGTAAAAAGCTGGTTTAGAGTGAAAAAGTGCTGGTTTAGAGTGTGATGCTGGTTCAGAGGGTTGTGCTGGTCTTGAGGGTGATATTGATATTGATATTGGTGCTGGTTTTGAGGGTAGTGCTGGTTTAAAGGGTGATGTTGGTGCTGGTTTAGAGGGTGATGTTGGTGCTGGTTTAGAGAGTGATGTTAGTGCTGGTTTAGAGGGTGATGTTGATGCTGGTTTAGAGGGTGATGTTGATGCTGGTTTAGAGGGTGATGTTGGTGCTGGTTTAGAGGGCAGTGCTGGTTTAGAGGGTGATGTTGGCGCTGGTTTTGAGGGTGATGTTGGTGCTGGTTTAGAGGGCAGTGCTGGTTTAGAGGGTGATGTTGGTGCTGGTTTAGAGGGTGATGTTGGTGCTGGTTTTGAGGGTGATGTTGATGCTGGTTTAGAGGGTGATGTTGGTGCTGGTTTTGAGGGTGATGTTGATGCTGGTTTAGAGGGTGATGTTGATGCTGGTTTAGAGGGTGATGTTGATGCTGGTTTAGAGGGTGATGTTGATGCTGGTTTAGAGGGTGATGTTGGTGCTGGTTTAGAGGGTGATGCTGGTTTAGGTTCCTGTTGACATCCTCGGGGACAGCTGCAATACAGTAGATATCGTCATGTCTCTGTAACTGGGGAAGGGCAAAGGGGTCAGGCAGCCATGACTCACGGGTCACTGGCCCTTAAAGGCACGGACGTGAGTAATCTGTCCTGTCATTTCCAGCATGGAGATGTTTGAGTGAAGGGTGCTGAAGAGATGGGCATGTTCTTCTGCATGTGCGCACCGTGGGAAAGTATTGCCCATGCGTGACCGGCTCCATGCCTCAGTTACAGCTGACTTTTTCAGTTTATCGTCACAAGTGCAAAATGAAAGCTACACAACGAGGCATCACTTTGTGAGACTGGGTAGATATTTCTGGGAGATTCAATTGTTTGAATGTTTTTGTTTTGAGGGAATTGGCTCCGAAGTTTCTTGTGGATTTCGCCCTAAATTGTTTTTCATAAAATACACATTTAAACCAGGAACCATTGAATGAGATTGTTATATTAGCGCAGTCCATAACCCAGTGCTTGTTGTGAATTTTGACAGGTTTGAGAAGGAGAGTGTTTTAAACCATTACAAAGAATATGAACAAACACATTTCTCAGATTTATCATTTTGTCATGACTCCCTCCCCATTATTAAGTAACTTCCACTGTACAAATAACTGCTGTCCCTATTGAGATATGACAGTAATACTTCCAGATCAACAGGTACTGACTTCTTTCCAGGTAGCTATCCCACAATACCCAGCATTTTCTTTGTGAAAAATGGCTGTATTGTTTGCCACCAAGCTAATTTACATCAGACTCCTGGAGGATTAATGGCAGACTAATGTGTGAGGCAAGATATCCCTCTTGTCTTCCTCCCAGGAAAGTGAAACCCAGCAGCCTCTGCCTGGAATCATAATGGTACATGAATTTGTCCAAAAGCCAAGCACGATTAATGAGCAGGTCAATTCAGTGCCGACACGCACGTTTGTCCGAGTCGCACGAGACAAATGCGTTAAAGTGAGCAGCAAGCGATTAACACGAAGGTCAGTTTGTCAAGGGAGGCACGCTCTTCTGAGACGAACATGACCACCAACCGGTTCGGTTTGCGAGGGAACCAACCACTCGTTGAAGAACCTAGGCACTAACCTACGTAAGTCACTTTGGATTAAAAGCGTCAGCTAAATGATGTAATAATGTAAATGTAAAGTTCGAGTGAACCACAACACAATCGCCACCAGGGACAATCGATAATTCATCATGCGTTCTCCCCGGCACAAACAGGCTAACACTGGATCACGTGGTGTTGAGTACACACAAACAGGCTAACACTGGATCAGACGGTGTTGAGTACACACAAACAGGCTAACACTGGATCACACGACACTGGATCATGTGGTGTCGAGTACACACAAACAGGCTAACACTGGATCAGACGGTGTTGAGTACACACAAACAGGCTAACACTGGATCACACGACACTGGATCACGCAGTGTCGAGTACACACAAACAGGCTAACACTGGATCACGTGGTGTTGAGTACACACAAACAGGCTAACACTGGATCAGACGGTGTTGAGTACACACAAACAGGCTAACACTGGATCACACGACACTGGATCACACGGTGTGGAGTACACACCAACAGGCTAACACTGGATCACACGGTGTCGAGTACACACAAACAGGCTAACACTGGATCACACGACACTGGATCACACGGTGTGGAGTACACACAAACAGGCTACCACTGGATCACGTGGTGTCGAGTACACACAAACAGGCTAACACTGGATCACGCGGTGTCGAGCGCATCGAGCCAAGAACGCTGAGTCATGACGCGGACGGCATGGCGGTGAACCGTCCCGGCAACGGCAGCTGAAGATCCCTGCGTCAGATTGAGCGCACAGACGCCCGTGTAGACCCACGCGTAGCTCATCGTTATGAAGCCCCAGCCTTCGCCTGTAACTCCACACCACGTCCCCCAGGCCGTCACTGCCGGGATCCCTGTCACCCTAACTACGCCAGTTTGGAGTTAAATTGGTCAATTTCTGTTTTGGATGGGATTCAGATGGAGGGGTGGGGGGGATGGGGGTTCTACAAAGAAAAGGCCGCTAAAGACCCATCCACGCCAAGAATGATAACTATAACTCTAATGAGAACTATAAATATGTTGTTTTAAAACCTCAAGTGGAGGCTGAAGTCCACACCACAACTATAAAGATGACGACAGCGAGGAACGACATCGTTGGGATCGCTTTCAGAGTGTTTTGTTTTGTTTTTTGGTTTTAGTCATTTTGCAGATCGACATTTCCCAGTAGAACACCAAAAGCCTATCAAGATCCGACCGAGGGCGTCACGTGCAAAACGGCAGACAACATAGCCGAGAGAAGATTTACAGAACGCCACCGTTCATCAGGGTCCATCAGGGTTCATCAAGGTTCATCAGGGTTCATCAAGGTTCATCACGGTTCATCACGGTTCATCAGGGTCCATCAGGATGCATCAGGGTTCATCAGGGTCCATCAGGGTTCATCAGGGTTCATCAGGATGCATCAGGGTTCATCAGGGTTCATCAGGGTTCGTCAGGGTCCGTCAGGGTTCGTCAGGGTCCATCAGGGTTCATCAGGGTTCATCAGGGTTTGTCTGGGTCCATCAGGGTTTGTCTGGGTCCATCAGGGTTCATCAGGATGCATCAGGGTTCATCAGGGTTCATCAGGGTTCGTCAGGGTTCATCAGGGTTTGTCTGGGTTCATCAGGGTCCATCAGGGTCCGTCAGGGTCCGTCAGGGTTCGTCAGGGTTCGTCAGGGTTCGTCAGGGTTCATCGGGCCGTTCTCCTAATGGCCACACACACAGCGATAGTTCTTGGTTGGTGTGGACGGGCCTGAGTGCTACATTAGGAGGGCCTTGAGACGGGCCGCACAGAACCACTCCGTGAGCGGCACGTGACCGCACTTACGTAATTGCCCCGTGTGGAACGCCGAGGGTTTTTAATTATGTAAGTACCGTGTGGTGAGGTGGGTCTTGATCGACGGCCCTTACGTAATGTATGTATAATTTAAGCGGTGGAAGGGTGGCGGGCGCTTTGGCCCGCCGGACGGGGGGGGGGGTGGGGGGGAGCGCGTTCAGCGGAAGCTTCCGGAAGAAACGCAGCCGTGCGCTGGCACCCCGCGAGGCGGGCGATCACCACCTGCCCGCTCCAGCACTGTCACGTCCAACGGCTTCTTTCAGACGCTAATTAGGCACATAATTCCGTGCGACTTGACGGCATCCATTATATTCACGGGACTTTAAAGAACAGAGGCGGCGCGGAGCCATTAGGAATTAGCATACGTGTAAGTGCAGTCAATTACCGCTGAATCAAGCACCTTTAAAAAAATAAAAAATAAAACATTTAAAAGCTCCCACGTCTAATTTCCTTATGGTGCGACAGTCGCACCGATG
>NC_083775.1:2961664-2964164 GCF_963514075.1 Conger conger | reverse complement strand
GAAACGCCTCACACGCCGTTAAACCAGACGCAAAACGCCAGGGCTGTCACAAACGCCAGGGCTGTCCTGCTCATTTTAAACCCATCACCACCGTTCACTCTGCTAAAACACGGCCATGGCTTTGTTTCCTCTGTAAGGAATGGCTGTGTGGAATAATCTATGGATGATTATACTGTACATTCGCACACACATACACACACACACACACACACACATATAGACACCTACACAAACACACAGGCATATATACACACCTACACAAATGCTCATTCATACAGGCCTACGCATTCTCACACACACTCGTTCACGTACATGCACACAGGTGCGCTCACACACATACACACACACACACACACACACACACACACACATACATACACACACACACATACACAAACACACGCATACACACACACATACATCCACACACACACACACACACACACACACACACGTTTTACAGCGCTTTAGAGCCTGGTCAGTACATGGCTCAGGTGAAGACTGGGAAGTTGCCTCCCTGACACACACCACCCCCCCTCCACCCCCCACCCCCCCCTCCATCTGTGTCCCCCTCCATCTCATCTGCCTTCCTCTCCCTCCTTCTCATGAGCTGACTCAGCCCACTGTTTCTCTCTGACCCACCATCATTACACCCTGCAGAACCAGGACCTGCAAGCCCACTGTTTCTCTGAGACCCACCATCATCACACCCTGCAGAACCAGGACCTGCAAGCCCACTGTTTCTCTCTGACCCACCATCATTACACCCTGCAGAACCAGGACCTGCAAGCCCACTGTTTCTCTCTGACCCACCATCATTACACCCTGCAGAACCAGGACCTGCAAGCCCACTGTTTCTCTCTGACCCACCATGACAGCATTCCTCCCGGGAAAGGCAGTTAAACCGAGGACAGTTTAAACCCCGCTGTAGGCAGGTGAATCGGGCTGTAGTTCCGCTGCCCCGGCAGTGACTAGAACTCATTTTAATCACGTTCACGAGCGTCTGCAGAGTGCGCGTCTAACAGAATAAATAGACTGCAAGAGTGCGCGTCTAACAGAATAAATAGACTGCAAGAGTGTGCGTCTAACAGAATAAATAGACTGCAAGAGTGCGCGTCTAACAGAATAAATAGACTGCAAGAGTGTGCGTCTAACAGAATAAATAGACTGCAAGAGTGTGCGTCTAACAGAATAAATAGACTGCAAGAGTGCGCGTCTAACAGAATAAATAGACTGCAAGAGTGTGCGTCTAACAGAATAAATAGACTGCAAGAGTGTGCGTCTAACAGAATAAATAGACTGCAAGAGTGCGCGTCTAACAGAATAAATAGACTGCAAGAGTGCGCGTCTAACAGAATAAATAGACTGCAAGAGTGCGCGTCTAACAGAATAAATAGACTGCAAGAGTGCGCGTCTAACAGAATAAATAGACTGCAAGAGTGTGCGTCTAACAGAATAAATAGACTGCAAGAGTGCGCGTCTAACAGAATAAATAGACTGCAAGAGTGCGCGTCTAACAGAATAAATAGACTGCAAGAGTGTGCGTCTAACAGAATAAATAGACTGCAAGAGTGTGCGTCTAACAGAATAAATAGACTGCCAGAGTGTGCGTCTAACAGAATAAATAGACTGCCAGAGTGTGCGTCTAACAGAATAAATAGACTGCAAGAGTGTGCGTCTAACAGAATAAATAGACTGCAAGAGTGTGCGTCTAACAGAATAAATAGACTGCCAGAGTGTGCGTCTAACAGAATAAATAGACTGCAAGAGTGTGCGTCTAACAGAATAAATAGACTGCAAGAGTGTGCGTCGAACAGAATAAATAGACTGCCAGAGTGTGCGTCTAACAGAATAAATAGACTGCAAGAGTGTGCGTCTAACAGAATAAATAGACTGCAGGAGTGTGCGTCTAACAGAATAAATAGACTGCAAGAGTGTGCGTCTAACAGAATAAATAGACTGCAAGAGTGTGCGTCTAACAGAATAAATAGACTGCCAGAGTGTGCGTCTAACAGAATAAATAGACTGCCAGAGTGTGCGTCTAACAGAATAAATAGACTGCAAGAGTGTGCGTCTAACAGAATAAATAGACTGCAAGAGTCTGCGTCTAACAGAATAAATAGACTGCCAGAGTGTGCGTCTAACAGAATAAATAGACTGCAAGAGTGTGCGTCTAACAGAATAAATAGACTGCAAGAGTGTGCATCGAACAGAATAAATAGACTGCCAGAGTGTGCGTCTAACAGAATAAATAGACTGCAAGAGTGTGCGTCTAACAGAATAAATAGACTGCAAGAGTGTGCGTCTAACAGAATAAATAGACTGCAAGAGTGCGCGTCTAACAGAATAAATAGACTGCAAGAGTGCGCGTCTAACAGAATAAATAGGCCGGCAGCACAGACCGATAGGAATCAAAGCCGTACAATTAGTCCACCCCCGGTTTCTTCCTCTTCTCCCACATAACAGATGGCAAAACGGAAACTCGGGTTCCAAGGTGCCA